>NC_057344.1:29374166-29677196 GCF_016509475.1 Prionailurus bengalensis | reverse complement strand
TAGATAGCTATTTTTTCTTTTCATAGAGTATTTCTTATGTTTATTTTTATTTTTGAGAGAGAGACAGAGTGTGAGTGGGAGAGGGGCAGAGAGCAAGGGAGACACAGAATCTGAAGAAGGCTCCAGGCTCTGAGCTGTCAGCACAGAGCCTGACGTATGGCTCAAACCCACAAACTGTGAGATCATGACCTGAGCCGACGTCGGACATCTGCTTAAGCAAGGTACCCCATAGCTAGCTATTTTTCAATACTGAGAAGTGAAATAAAAACTTAAGGTTTGTTGAATGAATGAATGAATGAAATGAATGTTGAAAATATAAATGAATGTCATGTTGATACATGGCTGTGGGACTCCACTCTTCATCCCCAATTCCCACCAACAAAGTAAATTCTGAGTTGATAAACTGGATTATTTCAAAATATATAAATGCATATGTTCCAGACTATCAATTTATAACTATATTCATGCATTTTCAAAGAGATGTTATTTATGTAATCAAGCAGAAATACTCCTTTGAGCCATTCATGTCTTTTGTGTAATTAGGCAATTAGGATGTGCTAGCCATAGTAAAATAACAAACAACCAACTCTGAGAATTATTGTGAAATCTTATTTTAAAAAAAAAAGAAAACCATATGTAAACAAAGAGATTTTGTTCTGAGTGATTGTTTAAATATTTGTTATTTATGACTTTTGTATAATGTCGTGAAGGAGGCTCAGTATCAAAGTCTTTTTTTTTAAACATTTACTCATTTTTGAGAGACAGAGAGAGACACAGCATGAGTGGGGAAGGGGTAGAGAGAGGGAGACAGAATCCAAAGCAGGCTCCAGGCTCTGAGTTGTCAGCACACAACCTGACACAGGGCTCGAACTCACGAACTGCGAGATCACGACCTGAGCCAAAGTCAGACACTCAAGCAACTGAGCCATCAAGACACCCCTCAAAGTCTTTCTTTAGAGGTAATTTGTAACAGTCTGTTTTACTGAAGGGTGAGAAACGGGGAAGAGATTTAGCATTGAGAACCCCCTGTACGCTGGATGCTTTATATATGCAATCTCACAAAATCTTCACAAAAATCCTATCAGATAGGTATTTTCACACCCATTTCTTCACTAGAAGACACAAAGGATGAGAAGGTATCATTTGTAAGCTCAGATCACAAAGCTGGGAAGCAGAATTATCATTTTAATCTATCATTCTGTGCTTCCAAGACCCATGTTCTTGCCACATGGACAACTCAAGCATTCTTAAAGGAAGACAACCCTCGTCCCATTATTAAAACGTGGTTAGCATCTACTATAAGCTTCACAAGGGCAGATTCTCTGTCTCATTCCCTCTGAAACAATGATGAGAATAATAGCTACTTAATGAACATTTCTATAATGAATAGATTTGGTTCTTTAAATGCTTTCTCCCTCTTCTAGATCTAAGCCTGGTACAAACTATGAATGACCTGAGAACTAATTGGGTCACCTGGATAAAAAACCTAAGTTGCATAAAATGTGGCTAATCTACTGCCATATCACTGCATTTTACCTCGATAGAAATTAGCTATTTCCCATCAGATAAATACACATCTAATTAACTAGGGCTTTCTAGTATAAGAAAATTTAAATAGACCCTGTTCTAAGTAATCTAGTGTTTCCTCTTCTCTGAGAACAATGGGCTTCAAATTGATGGATAAAATAACTTTTCATTAAAACAAATACTATAAAATACAATGGCCACCACTTTGATCCCAAGAATTCCTCCTCTCCCCCAATGCTGCCACGGGAAGTTGGCTGTAACAAAAAGATCCTAAAACATTCCCCAATTAACCCTGTGTCCTGTTAGTCATGCTCCTGTGTAATACCTTCCCCTTGAGTATGGGGATCTGTAACTTGTTTCTTACCAATAGAAAACAGGAAAATTGACGCGATATCACTCTCATCATTACGTAAGACTGCATTGTCTATCTTGCTTACAGACTGTCTCCCCTGGTGGCTTCAAGAAAGCAAATGATCATATTGAAGAGGCCCACATAGTAAGAAAGTGAAGGTGGCCTTGAGCCAATAACCATCAACAAACTGAGGTCCTTATTCCAACAGACATTAAGAAAATGAATTCTGACGATGATCACATGAGGCAGGAAGCAGATCCTTCTTCAAACAATTGGTAAGATTGAACTGAAGCCCCAGCCAACACCTTGACCATATCCTTCCAAAAAACCCCATTAAGCCATGCCCAAACCCCTGACCTACCAAAACTACAAGTTGATAAATGTGTGCAGTTTTCATCCACTAAGTTTGTGATAATATTGTTATACAACAACAGATAACTAACAGATACAACAATAGGTAACTACACTACTCCATAAATCTAACTGTGTGAGAAAGTATGGTGAGTTCCCACAGGTAGACTAACCTCTACTTTAGAGCTTCTTAGTCTTATAAGACCCAACTCTATTTCATTAATACAGATTCTTTTTACTATTTTTTTTTAAAGAGAGAGAGAGAGACTGAGTGTGAGTGGGGGAGAAGCAGAGAGAGAGTGAGACACAATCTGAAGCAGGCTCCAGGCTCCCAGCTGTTAGCACAGAGCCCGATGCAGGGCTCAAACTCATAAACAGTGAGATCATGACCTGAGTGGAAGTCAGACACTTAACCAACTGAGCCACCCAGGCACCCAAATACAGACTTTTAACACTCTTCTCATTATCCTAAGTTAAAATAGGTTACATAGTCTATGAATTAAAGTTTATATATAATTTCACCTGCTTATATAAATAATTTAAAGATCAATATAATGCCCTAGATATAATATAGGGATATGAGGGGATATTAATTCAAAATAAAATTACATGAATTTTAATATAAAAACACATAAAACTACATGAGAAAGCAAAATTCATCAAGAGAGTATAACAATTATAAGTATTTATGCATCCAATATACAAGCACCTAAATATTTAAAGCAGATATTAACAAACAGGGATGGAGAGATAGCAATACAATAATAGGAGGGGACTTCAACAATAGATAGATCATCCAGACAGAAAACCAATAAGGAAACACTGAACTTCAACTACATTTTACATCAAATGGACCTACCAGAAATATACAGAACATTTCATCCAACAACAGCAGAACACACATTCTTCTCAAGTGGTAATGGAATATTCACTAGGATAGATCATATGCTAGGTCTCAAATAAGTCTTAACAAATTTTAAAAGAATGAAATCAAATATCTTTTCTGACCATAATGGTATGAAACTAGAAATCAATTACAAGAACAAAACTGGAAAACTCACAAATATATGGAGATTAAACAACATGCTCCTCAACCACCAAAGGGTCAAGGAAGAAATCAAAATAGAAACAAAAAAATAACACAAGACAAATGAAAATGGAAATAAACAGGGGCGCCTGGGTGGCGCAGTCGGTTAAGCGCCCGACTTCAGCCAGGTCACGATCTCGCGGTCCGTGAGTTCGAGCCCCGCGTCAGGCTCTGGGCTGATGGCTCAGAGCCTGGAGCCTGTTTCCGATTCTGTGTCTCCCTCTCTCTCTGCCCCTCCCCCGTTCATGCTCTGTCTCTCTCTGTCCCAAAAATAAATAAACGTTGAAAAAACAAATTTAAAAAAAAAAAGGAAAATGGAAATAAACATACCAAAATTTAGAGGTTGCTGCAAAAGCAATTAGACAAAAGTTGACAGTGATAAGTACACGTATTAAGAAATACGAAAGATTTCAAACTAACTTTACACCTCAAAGAACTAGAGGGGCATCTGGGTGGCTCAGTTGACTGAGCTTCCAACTTCAGCTCAGGTCATGATCTTACAGTTTGTGAGTTTGAACCCCATGTCAGGCTCTTTGCTGATAGCTCAGAGCCTGGAGCCTGCTGCAGATTCTGTGTGTCTCTCTCTGCTTTTCCCCTGCTCGCACTCTGTGTGTCTCTCTCTCTAAATAAATAAACATTAAAAAAATTTAGAAAAAAAGAGAACTAGGAAAAGAAGAACAAATTAAGCACAAAGTTAACAGAAAGAAGGATAACAAAGATCAGAGTAGAAACAGAAATTTAAAAAGACAATAGAAAAAAGTTAGTAAAACTAAGAGTTGTTTTTTGAAAAGAAACAAAATTGACAAATTGTTAGCTAGACTTGCCAAAAAAAGAGAGAAAGGACTCAAATAAATGAAACAAGACACATTACAATTGACACCACAAAATACAAAGGATCATAAAAAACTACTCCAAACAATTATATGCAAATTAGACAACCTAGAAGAAATTCCTAGAAACATACAACCTACCAAGAGTATGTCATGAAAAAATATACATTGTTTTAATGTTTATTCAGAGAGAGAGAGAGAGAGAGAGAGAGAGAGAGAGCACACAAGCAGGAAGGGGCAGAGAGAGAGAGAGAGAGAAGAAGAGAGAGACAATCCCAAGCAGGTCCCACGCAGTCAGTGCAGAGCCCGATGCACAGCTCGGTCCCAGGAACCATGAGATCATGACCTGAGCCACAATCAAGAGTTGGACACTCAACCAACTGAGCCACCCAGATACCCCAGAAATACAAAATCTTAGCAGACCAATAAGGAGGCTGAATCAGTAATCAAAAACTCCCAACAAAGAAACATCTAAGACCAAACAGCTCCAATGATAATTATACTAAACGTTCAAAGAACCAGTTGTTCTCAAGCTCTTTAAAAAAAAAAAAAAAAAGAGCAAACACTTCAAAATTTATTTCACAAGGTTAGCATTACCTTAACACCAAAGTCAAACAAAGACATTACAAAAAAATAAAATTATAGGCCAACATTCCTAAGAACACAGAGGCAAAAACCGCCAATAAAATATTAGCAAACTGATTTCAATAACCATATAATCATACCCATTATCAAGTGGGATTTTCTTCCAGAGATGCAAGCATGTTCAACATCGGCAAATCAGTCAATATAATATACTGCCATAAACAAAATAAAGAATAAAAATCATATAATCATATCAATAAATGCAGAAAAAGCATTCAACAAAATTCAGCATCCTTTCATGAGAAAAACTCTCACAGAGTATAGAGGGAACATACCTCAACATAATAAAGGCCACATATGACAAGACAACAGCTAACATCATACTCAAAAATGAAAAAGCTGAAAGCTTTTCCTCTAAGATCAGGAATCAAACAAGAATAACCACTCTCACCACTTTTATTAACAGAGTACTGGAAGTCCCAGCCAGAACAGTTAGGCAAGAAAAAGAAAAAGAGGACCTAAATTGGAAAGGAAAAATAAAACTGCCTCTTTTTACAGATGACAAGATATTATATGTATAAAACCCTAAAGATTTCACCAAAAACTGTTAGAATTAATAAACAATTTCGGTAAAATTATAAGATACAAAATCAAGATACAAAAATCAGTTGCTTGGGGCACCTGGGTGGCCCAGTCGATTAGGAGTCTGACTTCAGCTCAGGTCATGATCTCACAGTTCATGGGTTTGAGCCCCGTGTCAGGCTCTGTGCTGACAGCTCAGAGCCTGAAGTCTGCTTCATATTCTGTGTCTCCCTCTCTCTCTGCCCCTCTCCTGCTCATGCTCTGTCTCTCAGCAATAAATAAGTGTTAAAAAAAAAATTTAAAAAGTCAGTTGCTTTTCCATACACCATCAAAAAATGAAATTAAGAAAGCAATCATAATTTATGATAGCATCAATAAAATACTTAGAAATGCATTTTACCAAGGAGATAAAAGACCTATACACTGAACACTGTAAGATACTGATGAAAAAAAATGAAGAACATGCAAATAGAAATATATTCCATACCCATGGGTTGAAAAGATAAATAGGTTTAAAAGTCCATACTAACTGGTGTGATCTACAGATTCTATATACTCCCTATCAAAATCCAAATGGTGTTTTCCACAGAAACAGAAAAAAATTAAAATTTGTATGAAGTCACAAAAGATCCCCTTAGTGAAAACGACCTTGAGAAAAAGAACTCAGCTTGAGACATCATACTTCCTGATTTCAAACTGCATTACAAAGCTATAGTAATCAAAACAGTATGGTATTGGCATAAAAACAAACACACAGATTAGTGAAACAGAAAGAGAGTCCAGAAAGAAACTTACTCATATAAGATCAATTAATTTACTACAAATGAGTCAAGAGCATACACTTGACAAAGGATAGTGTCTTTCATAAACAATGCTGGAAAAACTATAGAGCCAAATGAAAAAGAATTAAACTGGAACCCTATCGTACACAGTACACAAAAATCAACTCAAAAGAAATTAAAGACTTGAACACAAGACCTGAAACCATAAACCTCTAGAAGAAAACACAGGGAAAGCTCCTTGACATCAGTCTTAGTAATGAGGTTCTTTTTTTTTTTATCTGCCAAAAGCAAGGGGGAACAAAATAAATAAATAAACAAGTGGTACTACATCAAACTAAAAACGAAACCATCAACAAAATGAAAAGGCAACCTATGGAATGGGAGAAAATATTTGCAAACCACACATCAAATATCCAAAATATACAAGGAAATTATACAACTTAATAGCAAAAATGTATATATATATATATATTTAAATGGGCAAAGTACCTGAATAACATTTTTCCCAAAGACATACAAATGGTCAACAAGTACATGAAAGGTTCTCAACATCACTAATCATCAGAGAAATGCAAATCAAAAAACACAATGAGACATCACCTCACACTTGTTTGGATGTTTATTACATGTGCTATATATACATACATATAATACGTACACACACACACACACACACACACACACACACACACACACACAGGAATATTATTCAGGCTTTTAAAAGAAGGAAATTATGTCATTTGCAACAATTCAAATGAACCTGGAGAGCATTATACTAAATGAAATAAGCCATTCAGAGAAAGACAAATATTGTATGACCTCACTTATATGTGGAATGTAAAAACAGTTGAACTCATAGAGACAAAAAGTGGAAAAGTGATTGCCAGAGTCTGGAGGGCAGGGGAAATAGGGAGAGGTTGGTAGAAAAAACAAACTCCCAATTATAAGATGAGTAAGGTCTGAGGATCTAATAGTGACAGTAAGAGCTAATAATACTGCATTGTATAATTGGAATTTGCTAAGAGTACAACTTAAACCTTCTGTCATGCACATGTACGCACACACCCACACCACACAATATCTCTTAAAGTACCTGGATTCTTGTACCTATTTAGGATCATGGTAACACAACTGCTATAGCTTGCATGAAGGTTTTTAGTCTGGTTTATAGTCTCAACTCATATACCACAGGCATTGTTCTGGAACATGTCATTTTATTAAATGTTGAGCGTCTCTTATAAAAGCTCTAAGTAAATGAAGTAAAATATTGTCAATTTACCTCAATTGTCTTCCTGGGAAACTCAGAGTACGTTAAAATTGTGGGAATAGTGCCTTGTGCTTAAAAGTAAGATGAAATTAATTCTAGGCTGAAATACACACACACACACACACACACACACACACACACACACACACTGTATATTTTATGAGAAGCAAGATGATTCTTTCCCAGACAAGATCATCCAGTACACTGCAGAGAATCTAGCATCCCTGCCTTTGCCAATCACTGTAAGAATAAAATAAAATCTTGAAACAAGTATAAAACTCCCAGGATGGAGCACTGCCCTGTTAAGGACTAGCACTCGAATTGTAAGGATGCTCCTCACCAAGATTTGGTAAAAAACATATGATTGACCATATCACAAAACAAGCTACAAATTTAAACCTCTAGAATACTCCACGGTAGTAAAGTTTCATGACAAGTCAAACGAAATGACACACACACACACACACACACACACACACACACACACACACACACACACGTAGAAAGAGAGAAAAGAATGATACAGATAACCAAAAGAAGCCTGATGTTCTATTTTATACAAAAAATGTAGAGAACAATAAACACATTTCAAATAGTCTGTAGATAGCTTTTAAGGTCCATTCCACCCCTAAGATATAGATAGATGATAGGTTGATTGATAGATAGGTAGACAGGAGATATATATACCAGCCAGTCTATAACAGATTATAAATATGGCATAAAAATAAGTTGCTTGTTATAATACTAAACAATTCATCAATAAATATTTTGCTGTATCTTTAAAGTTTAACATGGCTTTCTAAAAAATATTTAATTTGTGGGCCACCTGGGTAGCTCACTTTGTTAAGCATCTGACTCCTGGTTTCAGCTCAGGGCATGATGTCACAGTTGGTGAGTTCAAGCCCCGCATTGGGCTCTGTGCTGACAGTATGGAGCCTGCTTAAGATTCTCTGTCCTTCTCGCTCTCAAAATAAGTACACAAACTTAAATTTTTTTGAAGATTTAGTTTGCTTACATCTATAACAAGGCCATCATCAACTTTTACCTCTGCCTTTTTTTTCTAAGCAGATAACTAAAGATACAGTGTGCTCTCTAGAGTTACTCTCCTATTTGATATTCTTCTTCTTGCAATCAACACAAGACCAAAGTCTTCATTTCTTTATGGAATTTGACCGAGTCTCTTGAATAGTATTAGGCTGTTCTTTCCTTTGCTCTTGCCATCCCCCAAACCATTAAAAATTACAAGAATGTCAATGTATGGAACAGAAATGTAAAATATGTTGTCTCAGCCTGTGGTTAAGGAAGCATGCATGCACTTTTATTTTTATTAGAGATGGTAATGCAGTTTGACTGATGAGTTTGTGTATATATTTTTTAATCAAGTGTCAGTACTACACTCTTGTCCAGCCCTAGCTGCTTCTATGTGAACTGTCCAGCGTCATTAATGCAGTGCCTTTCTTTAAAAGAATGGGAGCATGCAGAGAGAAGTGAATTATGGGGGTCGAGAATACTGAATGTAAAACATCTGTCTTTATCATCATCAGCCTGACAAGCAATATCTGTAATGTAAAAAAACTCTTCCCTCTTGAATTCTTTTTACATTTTCTCAGACTCACTGTCCTAATATATATCCAACCCATAACTAAGAGGGTTGTTGACATCATTACTTACCCTCCTATTCATCCATTCATTCACCCTTTCAACTGGCAAATTTGTATTCACTATTTATTATAGATTAAATATTGAATATTCTAAATCAAAAAGGCTCAAACACATCAAAGCATTAAATCAGAATGTTTTGCTTATTCCTCAGATGAAGAGAAAGTTTTGGAAATAGTTCCCTCTTCCAAATAGAAATTGGTTAGCTTAATGAATGCTTATTACAACCAACTGGATAACTGACATTGTTTCCTCCAATTTTTAGTTGGAGAAATGAAAGCTCAGCAATTTCAAGTAACTTTGACAAGCCTAAATAGTAACTATTCTTTTTTTAAGCTTATTCATTTATTTGGGGGCGGGGGAGGGGAAGCATGGGAAAGCGAGTGAGGAGAGGCAGAGAGAGAAGGAGAGACAGAATCCCAAGCAGGCTCCTTGCCATCAACGCAGAGCCTAATGTGGGGCTCAAACTCAAGAACTGTGAGATCATGACCCAAGCTGAGATCAAGAGTCTGATGCTTAACCAACTAAGCCACCCAGGTGCCTCTAGCTAGTAAGTATTTTTTTTTATTTTTTTAATGTTTGTTTATTTTTGAAGGAGAGAGAGACAGAGCATGAGCAGGGGAGGGGCAGAGAGGGAGGGAGACACAGAATCCGAAGCAGGCTCCAGGCTCTGAGCTGTCAGCACAGAGCCCGATGTGGGGCTCGAACTCACAAGCTGTGAGATCATGACCTGAGCCGAAGTCAGATGCTCAAGCAACTGACAGTTTCACTACATGATTGTTTAACTACAAACATGGTGGTCTTAAGCAATAGGTCCAGATTGTTGAGAAATCTTAAAATAGGTTATATGAACAAACTAGTTTTTAATTAGGCCTGGTTCTAGATGTTTCTGTGATCAATTCATTTTTTCCCAAGATTTGTTTTTGGCATGGCTTTGTTTAGGACAGAGTTCTCAGAAAGTCAGCCTCCTACCTATGGCAGATCTGAATGTGTCCCCCTACTATCATGAATTACAGATGCCTAGAACACAAATTTAGGTCTCTAACAATAGCTGAACAGCCATCTGCTTCCCCTGGAAGCTCAGAAACTTCTTCTGGGATAGTTTTATTGAGAAATACATGCTTATCCCTAATTCCTCAAGGGAATTTCATTGTAGAGACACGAATTACTTGCCCTCAGATTAAAACCTACAGAAAAAAAGGATAGCAGTAACACAGCAGCAGCAGGAATCATCTTCCCAAAGTCTCAGGGAAGATTAGAAGTTGCACTAACACAATCCAGAAATCAGTGGATATCAACCTCTGGTTCTTGTCTAAAACTCCTCCTGCAAGGGCCCATACACCAGCAACAAGATCATGGTAAGAGGGGAAAGGAGGAAAACCCACAACTGACATTCTGACATCGCCTCGCTTTATGGTCTCAACACCAAGGATGGCCTGTCTTTTGCTGTGTTTAAGCCTCAGTAATTCATCAGGAAGTTTTCTCAGCTCTTAAGCTCGAAAGTACATGTTGGCAGTCTAGATCTTAAAAATGTCCATGATAGCAAAAAAGAAATGCATTATCATTGAGGAAAGCACCTGTTGGGATGAGCACTGAGTGTTGTATGGAAACCAATTTGATAATAAATTTCATATTAAAAAATGGTAATATAAAAATTTTAAAAAAAAGAAATGCATTATGAAGTGGCCCCTATTAGAGGAGGACCTATTATTTCTTTCTTAAGAGTATTACCTCTCCTGCAAGCCTGTCTCCCCAATCTAGATAAAGGTAATATTTCTTCTAAAAAGAAAATGTGCATGGACTCCATTATGAGAACACAGATGCCCAGGCTGAGGCAAAGAGACTCAAACATGTCTTCTGTCAACAGTGTTGGTTTTGTACATTTCATCACCTCAAGAAACAGCAGGGAAGGGGTGTAGGGGTGCTTCCAACACTCGATTCCCAGAGACAGGAGATCTCCCCAAGCACTAGGCTCTCCAGATAAGGGGTGGGGGAGAGCAGAGTTTCCAATTCCATTTCACCCCCCAAGCGCATTACTTAGGTGGCCACTGGCTAAGCTCTTTGTTGTCCTGAAAAAAGATGCTGGCAACCATGAAAATGACAACCATAACTCTGGGATCCCCTGTCACTTTTATGTGTGTTGGTTTTTGGTTATTGTTTGCATGGTATTGATTTATAAGGGCAACAATGTAAGGAGATACAAAAGTTTAAGGAACCCTGACTCAGAGTGACATCTGATTCATCACAATGGATTTCCCTCTTTGTTCCCCCAGTGGGTCACTTTTGTGCTAACATGTGGGAGACACTTTACAAAAATCAATAGCAAGACATTTCTGCTATGAAACACTGTGTCTCTAATCTCCTGACTTCTCAAAAGTCAAGGCATGTAGATAAAATCTAGTTCATCCATCACTTTAAACTTCCAGCATTAACATAAAGAAAGAACATGCCCATTGATTAGGTCTCTTATTTGTCACATGTCTTTGCTGGACAAATATCAAGCCAGTTAAATCCCCCAACTAGACTCTAAGGATTCATTTGCTCACCTGGATTTATAGAACTGCAAAACATCATGAGAAATGGTATGTTTCTTTCATAAAATGATAAATATGCCAAAAACACAGGCATGATTTAATTATATAATATGACCATCCAACGTCCCTTTCAGCCTTCTAATGCAATGAAAAATCTTTGTATATTTATCAGAAACTTCAAAAGGAAATCACACTTTAATGGTTAAATCAAAGAGCACCTTTAAATGGCAGTACAATGCAAAGCAAATCCCTGTGCCTTAGCAAAAGAACAAAACTCTTAAAGAATGCAATTTTAAATGGAAATGATCATCTTAACATATGCAGACCATCCTGTTGTTTTAAACCTGCTTGAAAGCTGCTTCAATAGGGGCACCTGGGTGGCTCAGTGGACTCTAGATTTCCATGCAGGTCAAGATCTCAGGGTTCATGAGATGAAGCCCCTGTCAGGCTCAGCACTAAGAGCATGAAGCCTGCTTGGGATTCTCTGTCTCCCTCTCTCTCTGCTCCTTCCCACGCTTTCTCTCCCTCCCTCCCTCAAAAATAAATAAATTTAAAAGAAAGAATGAACCAAAGAGCAAAAGAAAGAACGAAAAAAAGAAAGGAAGGAAGAAAAGAAAAAAAGACACAAACACTACTTCAGTAACACTGTGCTACTTTGGGCATATTTTAAAACACACAAACTCCTGGGCACACCAGATTACTTTTCTGATCAACACCTTCACAAATTTAACACCATCCTGTCCACATGCTTTTGCTGCCAAGTGGTGACAGTATGTATATATGTTTTTATGCTAGTCTTCGCTGGATGGTCACATACCCATGTCACAAAGGAAATGTAAGCATTCTTGAGGTTCTTCTCAGCTTCTCTTTCTATGGAAATCCCCTCTGGTTTCTCTCCTTTCTCTAATCCTGATTTTATCTTTTCCCTCTATTAGTGAAATGCAAATCCATAAACCTCACCTCAATGTCTATCCTAAAAGAAGCCTTTCTATAGCATTCTTGAAGCTCCCAAAATTTCTTTCCTGCTTCTAATCTAAATATTTACAGTGTGTAATTGAGGTTAACTGCAGCTGTCCTCTTTGCTAAGCCTTATGTAAGATCTTAATCCTGAAGCTCTGGTCCTGAAATGTAAAAAACAAAATAATAATTTGAAAACCTATTATTTCTTGATCAGTTCTGAAAATTCAAAATTATGTATGAGATGTTTACATAAAACTAAACATGCGTTTACCTGAGTACAGGAAAGTAAGAGAACTCAAAGATCTGGTTTTGGTTTACAGAGCAATGAATGGCCTTGCTTCAACATGCTCACACATTTGAAAATGCACAACCAATGAAAAGTATTAACTTTATTATTATCATCCAGTGTTTCTACAGCATTGTTTTCAAAATGCTTTCATATTAACTTGTTTTTCGTAAGATGAACATGGTATTCCAGTCTCTGCATTGTTACCCTTATAGTGAACAAGGGTAGAAGACAGAATAAAGTGAGCTGATCCACTATGCATTCCCCACCTCTGCCATCTTCTTTCTTAATAGCTGATTTTTTTCAGATGCAGATAGAACATAGCTTATTAAAAGAGTACTCACAGCCATTTACTTCATGTCTCCCCCAAAAACCATATAATAGTTGGTGTTTTCCTATATCCCACAGTAATATAAGATAGTAATAATATTGCTTTGGGCAATGTTGAAAACTAACAGATGTCAGGAAAAATGACTGAGACATGAAAAACTCTTATATATTCTGGACCTAGTTTTGAAACAAAGCAGCCATAAGGAAGTAATTGTCAGACTTCCACAGGGCGCGAAGTCTACTGAATATTGCCAATGTCATTTAAACAAGAAAGAGGGTATTTTAGTACTGAGGGGAAAAAATGCTGAAAGGACATAAATGAAAGGGTTATGGGAAAGAGTCCTCTCGTAAATAGGGAAATGCGTAAGTAACCTTGTGAATTAATTTTCCATTAATTTAGTTCTTGGTGATAGAAAACAACAGGCATGTAATTAAAAAGTTCATTCCCCATTCCACTGCATTCAAGAATTTCTGCAAGTATAAGCGCTCAGAGCTACTGAATGAGCACCCACAATGTTGCACATTATGTCCTGTACACAGGGCCATTCTTAAACATGCTTCAATCTTGATCTGCTGTCCAGGGAAAGCAAGGACATCTGCTTGATGCTCAATGAGTCCTTAATGCTGGCCTTAGTCATCAATGAGTAGCACTGACCGGGCAATGCTGTCCTCTGTTAACAATGCATAAAACAGGACCAGGTAAAAGAAAATAGCATTATCCTATTGAATTCACTTTCATCTCCTCTTGAATGGACTCTTTTCTGCCAAAGTTGCCCATGGGAAAAGTAACTCATTTTTCACAGGGGAAAAAGAATTAATTATGGGTCCAGAGCCAACAGGAACACAATCAAATTAATTCCTTGTTTTTGATTTATGTTTTTGTTTTAAGGAATTGGATGTGCGTGGAAAAGGGGAAAGTTCTTAACAGTTAAAAAGAGTTTTTGTTTGGTAGTTTTGTTTTTATTGTAAGTTTTTCGTTTGTTTTGTTCTGTTTTGTTTTTTAAGTGAGAATCACAACTTCTTAGTGGAAGTTTCAAGAAGAAAGAAAATGCTGATAGTACAGGGCTGACTCTTGACACCATTCTTACCCTCCTAGGAGAATGCCATACAGTGGAGCGGCATGCTCACAGGAAAGGAGAAGCCCTGAAATCAGGGAGCGCTGAGCCAAGTTCAAAGCAATATGCCCCTTGCTGGGAGTTATTTCCTGGGAATACTGGACAATGGCAGGGCACCCCATTTTGTGAAATGCTTTCTTTCTACCTCCAGGGAACGAAGAACCAGGGCTGTGATTGAGTCCATGCCCCTCTCTATCTACCATGCCATTGAACTTCCCCAAAAAATGCATGCGTATTTGGCATTCTTTAAGAAAAATGTGAGCCTGGAGGCACAAACACAAGGAAGTCAAACAGGCACTCCTTTTTTGAGTCTTAATTCCCAAAGGATCATTCCACCACAGAGACCTGACTTTAATTTTAATTTCCTGTCAGTATTGGGCATTGCACAGGAGATGTAGAATTTAACCACTGAGCCGAACATTGTTTCTGTAGGAACAGACTCGAGCAGTCCCTTGCACAGCAGGTGCATCTAAAATTCTTAGGAAAAGACCTGACAATCCATAACAAAGGTTTCCAATAAACAAATCAAGAACTTTAACCAGAAAAAACATTTTAACTTCTCAAGCTTTTCTTTACAATGACTCCAAAAAATGGCCCTTAGGAAACAAAGTAAAATAAAAGGAACAATCCAACCACAGCTACAGGATTGGTTTTATAATATTTTTCGCTTTTTCCCAAAACCTTTCCTCAACAATCAGAATTCTATAATCCAGCAGCACTTATAAAATAGTGTTAAATCAGAGAAAGAGCTCATATTTCTCCACTCCATGCACAAAATGAGCTTTTCATTTTCCTTCAAAACCAACATACCTCATCAAATTTTAGTACCTTTCCTTCTAAGTTTTTATCTTAAACACTCATTTTTAAACTCCTCCAGAATTTATATAAAAGTATTCTATTTTTATCTTTCTATTGTTGTATTTTATTGAGCCATCTATGTTATCAAGACTATCTCTTAATTGGGCTCCTTACCTCCTGATTACTTTACCCTGTCCCTGAATATAATTAGACTCAATTTACCAACCGACTAAATTCTAATATTTTCCTTCACCATGATCTTCCCAACCTTTTTGTCTTCTTATCTTGCCTCTGCAAACAGGCTTCAGTTTTCTTTCTAAAACATCCTCTTTTGTTCTTAGAAACTAAGGAAAGACCAGCAACCACAACATAATACCCTGCTTTTTTCTACAACTTAAAAAAAAAAATTTGTCTCCTCCTCAGCTCAAAACAACAGAATTCCTGGGATCTTAAATTACTTTGCCACTCACTGTTTTCTTACTAATTTGCAGCGACAAAGTACTGAAACTGTCCAGTTATTTTTCTTGATCATATTACTGCTAATTAGTGATACCTGGACACTTATCCTAATTTGAAGATTCCAAAAGGTACTATGAATAAGGTCCAGTAAGGTCACTCCTAGCACTTTGAATCATACTGTTTTCCAGTAGACTCACAAGTTCCATGCATCCTTAAAGGTATTTAGATTTCAGTGGTACCTTGATGGTATTTGGTTATCACCCTATGACAATTTAAGATGTCTGTCCTTTAATGACCCTTTAGCTTTTAGACTTATGTTTCAAACTGGCTGAAAATCATAGATGTTCAGGCAGATTCTTCCCATGCACCTGAAGTTCAAATCTAATGCAGAGCAGAAACAATCCCAGAAAGACAAAAACAGGAGATTAATATAGACAAGACTCTTCTTTCCATAGAGAGTGTGGAGCAGATAACAAAGCCTTTCTTTAACCAAGGACTGTTTAAAGAATGAGGTCCTAATATGAAGTAGGTTCAACAGAATATATGTCAATGTACACTCCACTCTTACCCCCCCAGTTCACAGGACATCATGCTGGCAGAGAACTTCAAGTCTGTTTAGGGCAGCTCCAAATCTAGAAATGGGTACCTGTGTGGTTGTACCAAGGCAGCAGCTCATGTATGGGCACCATTGACAGGGGAACAGGCTAATGTCTGCGAAGTCAGTGAGTCTACACAGGCACAATGTTCTCCAGGGACTATCAGCCTCGCCCTGCTTTGATGTTGGGCAGAGAAGGACACCTGTATCTGTTGGGAAGAGATTAGAGTGTCAGATGCAGACTTCACAAGCAGCTTAAGCCTGTGGGATAAGGTTAAACATCTAAGGCTGACCCAACATTAATGAGACCTCCATCACAGCCTTATCATCAAAGATACATATTTGCTCCCATCACTTTAAGCTCATGTAACAGGAGTTGATAACTGCTTCACCACAATCACCACATAACACTAAAAACTCAAGTTTTTAGCGCACTTCACAGGAGTTTCCCTTGCCCTCTTTAAAGACTCACAAATACCTATGAACTAATACCTATTTTAGAGGTGTGACGCATACATCACAGCTAAGTGCAGAGACCACGGGATCACCCAGAGCTGAGTTGATTCCTGTCTTTACTAGTAATTAGCAGGGTGACCTCGAGCAACTAACATAATCCCTCTAAACCTTGGTTCCCTTATATATAAAATGTCAATGATAAAATGTCATAGAATTGGTGTGAGGATTCAGTAACATAAAGGACAGTGCATGGAAAGAGATCATTTAAGATTAGCAGGTGTTAGTGGAAGGTGAGGTTACTAAAAGAGCTATAGCTTCATGATAATAAGGAAAGAGGAATAAATTTAAAAGAGAAAGAAGACAAAAGCATAATGACAAGGTCACAAGGAATTTACACAGACTGGCCTGATTATACATTTGTGTGGGGCAGTAAGATGGTCGATTCACGGGCAAATGCAGGTCTTATGTTTTGGCAGAGATCCACTGAAAGGAGAAGAATGAATGCATGAACACCCAATCACAACTGGGCTTGCTTGCCTTATCTGGTCAAATTAACGATTGATCCGTTTTGGTAAAAATATATATTTGAGATGGTTGCACTGCCATTTCCATTAGTCATTTCCCTGGGGAATTTCCCTGAGCTGATGACTTCATGCCTATTTACTGACCTCTGATATAAAACCAGGTGCCCCAGGAGCTCCTGGATTCTAATCCCAGATCTCCTCTCATCAATTTCTAAGGCCCATCTGAAAACTCTGTGCATGTGTTTCTGGGATGGTGGTTTACAACTGCTCAGAGCCATGTAGAGCTGGCTGCCTGACACAGCAGATAACCATTCCTAGCACACTGTCATCTTGACCCTGAAAGAATGAGACCACAAGCAAACAACCACTGCAGGCAATATCTTCAACCAAAGCATTTAGAAAGTCAAGAGCAGTTGGTCCAATACAATTGGTCAAATTATTTTTTACAATACACACTCAGTGACATATGTATTTTGATAGCTGCCTATCAAATGCAAACCCTGATTCCCTAACTTCCCTAAAGCCTTAGTTTAAAAGTGAAAATTTGGTATTTATCCTCCTATGGAAGTCAAATATACTTCTTAAACCAGGAATTAAAAACAATAGTCATTCTCCTAAGTGATCTGAAGCCAGAAAAATTTGCCTTTTTCAGCTTCTAGTTCATATTTTTATAAAACATGGAATATATTTCTGTAAAATATGAAATATCCTATAAAATATATAAAATTTTTTAAAATATTCCAATGAATATTTGTCTGACAATCCAGTATTTGGTGATATCTGAACATTCCTAATTCAGGATGTAAATTACTGCTTATAGTTCAATTTTCCAAAAGAGTACCAAGTAATTATACAATAGGGCCTATCTTGTATCATGTGGTTTTATGTGATATAAGTATATCATAAATTAAACCACTCATGACAGACATAGAAATAACCAAAACTGAAACTAGAATAATGTATATCTCACAAAGGATTTCAGAAGGACAATTACATTTTGGAGAAAAAAAATTTAAACGGTTTTGAAATATATAAATTAAGTTACCTGTTAGGTGAAAACCTTAAACAAACTTAATAAGTATATTTAATACCTAGCAATATTATTCACACATTCTTGTCCCCTCTTCTCAAGGTTAATAGGACAGAGGCACAAATGTTCATGTGTACATTTTCCATTTTTTTGGCTTACCACATTCAAAAAGAAAGCAATATTTTCCCCCAGGCAGTTCTGA
Organism: Prionailurus bengalensis; assembly: GCF_016509475.1. Lineage (NCBI taxonomy): Eukaryota > Metazoa > Chordata > Mammalia > Carnivora > Felidae > Prionailurus > Prionailurus bengalensis. Next base: position 29,658,885 of record NC_057344.1, on the reverse strand, counting down.
GTTGGATAAAAGGAAACTAAGTAGGAAACATCTTTCTTGTTAAGTGACTGTGTTCTCTGTGCTGGTTTTCAATGAGGAAGAAGAAAAGAAGTGTTAAAAGGCTAGGTCCATTCACATAACACTGGGATGGGACCGAATTTAAATGACAGCTCAACCAAACAAGCTAAAAGTAGACATCCTAAAATTTTTATATAATAAAAAAAGATGGTAAAAACTAGTGTGTGATTGAAGAACTGCTTTTCTAAGTTTAGGAAGTGTACCCACAGAAAATGCATTACCTACACAATTCAATAACTATAAATGAAACATAAAAATTCACTTATACTATACTTTAAAAAATCACTTCACTTTACAACTGAAAAATGGAATGGACTAACATTTTAAAAGCTACCCTCCTATGCACGCATAGATACTGCTATATTTTATGAAGTTTGCACCCATCTCGATAATATCAACATCAGATCGTTTCAGCTCTCACAGAGAATAAGAACCAAGAATTGTATTACCATCACACAAGAAATTACACTATATCCATAAAATATACAAAATAAATTGTCCAATAAACCTGCATTTATAGCATATTATGGGAGCATTTTCAACTTCCATTCTAACATGGGGACATAAGTAGCGTTTGGGCTCCTAATCAGTCCTTATTCTCTGCTTCTCTTTTCTTTGCTCAAATGGACCAATGGAAGCCAACAAATTGCATCCCTACCCTTCCTCCTCAAACAGCTTTTAATAGTAAAAACATCAATAAAGACTTGTTTTCTGGCTCTGGCTTTGGCACTCTTTTGCTGCCTAACCTTTAATAAATAATTTCCTTTATTTTTGGCTGAGTCTGCACAATCCCTACAGATGGGCAACATCTCCCCTCAAACTCCTCTCATCTACTTTCAGGAACTCTGGAGAAGGCTGCAGCCGCCTTCAGAAAGGAGACAGAGGGTTTTCTGAGACCTGATGCATGAGCAAGGAGGTAAAGGAGGACTTCTTCATCTCGGAATTGTGCCAGTAGTTGCACTGTGCTGACAGCTCAGAGCCTGGAGCCTGCTTCAGATTCTGTGCCTCCCTCTCTCTCTGCCCTTCCCCTGCTCATGCTCTCTGTCTCAAAAATAAACATTGAAAAAATGTTTTTAAATTAGAAAAACAACAATTTTTAGATGATTGTAATAATTTTTCTCCCAGTAAAACTTAACTGCTACTTTCAGAGAAACTTTGAAGAACTGTGGTTCTATTTTACAGATGAACAATTGGAGGCAGGGACAGACATCTGCCAATATCTACCAAATAATTAATGCTATAGCTATGAGAATGTTCACCACTTTTAGTTCCTAAGAAATCATAACTCTCACTTATATGCTTCAAGTTATTAATCTGAGCACGAATTTCAGTACCATCACTGTGGTTGGACAGACCAAGGACACTGAGTGGGATGAATGTGCTTATGAGCAGATTGATAGGGTAACAACCAATGAAAAGACGAGAGGGACCAATGAACTCTGGAGTCCCACTTGTAAACCCTTCAACCCCACTTCCACCCAAACTCCTATGGCCAGAGCTCATATTGACCACGTGGGAGGAGATACGAAGGCAGGTAGTACAAAGGAAGGAGCCAAGGAGCAGCCCTGCAGATATAATAGACAACTTTATGGCCAATAGAGCTCAGCAGAATGTGCAAGGTGACACATGGTTCCCTATTCCCCAACAGTGCCTGCAAAAGTAGATGACAAAGTTGACTTTCGATGGACTCTTCCTATCTCAGCTCAGGACCACATTCACTCATTCTTGTTATCAGAGTTGCCATTTCTAGCTGACACACAGCAGTTTCCACATTTTTTAAAGGTTGCATGTTTGAAGTCATTCTCACGGGGAGAAAAATCAGTTACTGTGCAGACAAAAAGCAAGTAAAATTACTTTAAATGCTGATATTATTCTTAAAGGGCAAATCAATTTCCAAAACGAAATTAAATGGAAAAGTCATTAAAGAGTCATGGGAGGTCTAACACATGTGTTTAGGTATATCATTTAGTTGCCCAAATCAAGTTAAGTTCAAAACCAATGACTTTTTGCCTCTGAACAAACAGTTTACAATAAAAAGTACAAATATCAAAAACTAAGGCTGAATGTTAGATATTCTCCCACAATCTAGTATCAGGCTGCACAGAATGTCACCCACGACACTATTAGAATGCATATTTTCGTATCTTCCCTTTCTTTGCAATAATTATCAAACCAAAGTTTTACAAGTATTTTTCAGTTTGAAAGAAATCTTGGTAGGTTTTACCCGGCTTAAAAATAAATGTATATACAATTAAATTAAAAAAATTTCCTTACTCCTCCCACAAATTTTCTCTCTACACATACAGGTGACAGCTTATGGTTAATGTTCCAAAAGTCCCCCATGAGAATAAAGAGGTACCTTCTACCCGTTGTAAATTAGATCATATGTTTGCCTTTTTAAATCTATATGTTAAGGGCACCTGGGAGGCTCAGTGGGTTAGGTGTCCGACTTCAGCTCAAGTCATGATCACAGTTCATGAGTTCAAGACCCGCATTGGGCTCTGTGCTAATAGCTCAGAGTCTGGAGCCTGCTTTGGATTCTGTATCTCCCTCTCTCTCTGCTGCTACCCTGTTCACAGTCTGTCTGTCTCTCTCTCAAAAATAAACATTAAAAATATTTTTTTAAAAATAAACATTGGGGCGCCTGGGTGGCTCAGTTGGTTGAGCATCCAACTTCGGCTCAGGTCATGATCTCACAGCTCGTGGGTTCGAGCCCCGCGTCAGGCTCTGTGCTGACAGCTCAGAGCCTGGAGCCTGTTTCAGATTCTGTGTCTCCCTCTCTCTGAACCTCCCCCATTCATGCTCTGTCTCTCTCTGTCTCAAAAATAAATAAACGTTAAAAAAAATTTAAAAAAAAAACATTAAATCTCTACTTTAAAAACTAAACATTTGCAAAGACTTCTATCTCTCCAAGGCACAATATTAGGGTTGTTTACATTCTAAACCTAATCACGAGCTGAAACACAATTCCAGAATGACATTATGGTGATCACGTGGACTGTACTCAGCTTTGGAAATGCCAAGCCTGATAACAGACTGCTGTCATCCTGGCTCTCACATCCTCACAAAACAAGAGGTACCAGGTTTTCCTTGGTCAAATGACAGGATGAACTGTCAGACTCTTCTCCACGAAGTCTGGAAGGTAAAATCTATCACCTGAAATGAAGACCCTATTAATAGCAGAAGAAGAAGAAGTACCAGATGAGGTGATGTCTTCCCAATAGACTCATACTGGGTTTAGGACTTTTTTACAAAGATGATTTGGAAAAAGCTTTTGTCCATCACGGAAAGAGGAAGGAAAGAGGGCTTTGGGTCTCAAATTTCTCATTTCAGGTTTCTCTTAACCCAGGCTTTGCCTATGCCTCTTGTCTTCCATCATATACCTTCAGATTCATGGAAAACCCCAAGTCTAGCTGACTGCATTGCAGTGGTTGCACAGTTGCAAAGGTTGCTATGTGGGAAGCAACAATTTCTGAGAGAACCAGAAGAGAATTTTGTAATTTCATTATTTGGATTTTTGCTCTTCTACTTTAACTGTGTGTGTGTGTGTGTGTGTGTGTGTGTGTGTGTGTGTGTGTGTGTTTTAAACCATTTACAGTTAGGTTCTAACTAGGGGAAACTTTTTTGTATCATTAAAAATCTGGTTATCAATTTTGATGGCTGCCTCCACTGGGAAAGTATATGCATTCCCTTGTTAGCAGAAAGAGGACATGATATTAATTATGCAAACCCATCTGTGTCATACCAACAAGACTTTTATCTGAATAGGACAGCACTAGTCTTCCTTCCAAATGAGCACTGTAATCCACACAGCATTGAGGTACCCAGCTAAGGAGGACAGGAATGTTCTAGACTCTAATGGCCATGATTTGTGTGTTCTTTTGGTAGCACAATCCTTGTTAATCTGCGTCTTTCTCTTCCTGCCCTTGTCCTCCAGTCACACTATGTTTTCTGACATAATAATTGACAATGACACATATGTAACACTACATTAGAATGGTCTAGGTACCTAGGTGGCTCAGTTGGCTGAGTGTCTGACTCTTGGTTTCAGCTCAGGTCACAATCTCAAGATTTACAAGTTCAAGTCCTGAGTCAGGGCTCTGTGCTGACAGCAAGGAGTGTCCTTGGGATTCTCTGCCTTCTTCTCTCTCTACCCCTCCTCTGCTCATGCTCACTCTCTCTCGCTCGGTCTCTCAAAATAAATAAACATTAAAAAATATTTTTACAGAAAAAAAAGAATGTTCATTTTAATATCACTAAGGTTCCAGCCTTATCAGAGAAAAAGTCAAGAGATTCTGTCTTTTGATGGAGTGCAAAGTCACTCAGTGGTTTAAAGAGATCTCAGTGTTTTAAATTTTTTTTAACATTTATTTATTTTTGAGACAGAGAGAGACAGCATGAACGGGGGAGGGTCAGAGAGAGGGAGACACAGAATCTGAAACAGGCTCCAGGCTCTGAGCTGTCAGCACAGAGCCAGACGCGGGGCTTGAACTCACGGACCGCGAGATCATGACCTGAGCCGAAGTCCGCTGCTTAACCGACTGAGCCGACTTAACTCAGTGCCGGGAGGGAGATCTCAGTGTTTTAAACAGAAAACAGGAAACATTGTTTCTATCCTACCTACTCAAAACAGCTGTTATGGGGGTCAAGCAATATAACATGTGAAAGCATTTTGAAACTTTTTCAGGACCCGTCACCAATATGTAGGAACAGATCCATTAAAGTGAACTGAAATCTCATTTGGTTAATGTAGGTGGAGCAAAATGGAACTCTGAGACAATTATGTGAATGAAGGGGAAAAAAATGATAACTCTGGCTATTGAAAATGATCTCTTTTACTAGCCCAGGCTTTTGCTTTACTCAAATACAGGGAATAATCATTGGTGGTTTGTTTGTGGTTTTTTTTCCTCTTTGCCCTAACTTAGAGAGAGAGGGTCAAAGCTGAAGATATTATTGTCATCATTATTATTATTGTGCCACACACCTGCTAGTCACAATTCAATAACTATTGAACATATGGCAATTGCTTTTCATGCTAAAAAAAATAATAGGCATATGTTGCCTGGTTAAACGACACATCTAATAGGTTTCAAAGCTGATTCACAGCAATCATTCACAGCAATGATTTGTATTTTCACGACTAAATGCCCACCATACAACCTTTTCTTGATCTAATTCTGCTCCCCAGAACTATTTTACTGCACAAAAGGGCTCTCTTATTCTAAATGGTTCTTACTATGCTTCAGCAGTATGAGTGTTTAACAGTTATAAACATCGCCACACACATCTTCGACTTTAAAATGCACCCTGACATTGTTATAGCATTTATAGAACTTAAAATTGATTAATCATTATAGTATCTATTTTGAGCCTCTACCACAAAGCAAACTCCCGGAATGCCTTTGACTCTGTATCAAAGCTCCCTCTCATCCAATGTTCTTTCCTTTGTGAGCAAATTGGGATTCACTCTGTTCTATTTATCTCCCTGCCACAACGTGGCTATCCGTGTCTCACTCATGAATAACCCTGAAAGCTAGCTAGCTAGCTGAATACTTTGCTTTCCTATGCACAGTTTTGCTGCAGGGGAGGAGGGAATGTTATTTCTAAGTATTGATCTGGAGAAAGAATTAAGCAGGCAGGTGTACAGTCCAAATTTAGACACCTATCATGGGGGAAATGGCCAAGGGAAAAAAAGTTGCAATGAAACTCAAGTTAAAATTTCCAGATTCCATCTGACTTTGAAGAGCCAAGGTCATGCTATAAAAGGTCAGATAAAAGATAAGTAGCATCTTCATTTGCTGAAAGATAAAATAAGAACCTAACAAAGTTCAAGTGACCTTAGGGAACCGTTTCTCTTTAATAGTAGAATGTATAATAGATTATCAACCACATCTTTGGTCAATGCTCAGAGCTTTCTGAGTGTAGATATTTCTCACCTTGTGCTATGGTGGATGTTGAATTCCTTGATAGTTATGTAAAAACCATTTATAATAAAGCAAATTGTAAAAAGTAATTTTTAATTTAAGACACCATTATAGCTATTCAGTTACCAAGTATCTTTAATATTTCCTATGTTAATTACATGCCCCTTCCAAGAGACCAATGGTTTGTGGATGAGCTTCAGAAGTGGCAGTAAATCATTTGATGTGGACTGCACCATTATGAAAATAATAGCCTTCACCAAAAAATGAGTGCATCGCAGACTCTGCTGTGAAGGAAGAACATGATTATGATGGACCTAGGAGCTATAATAATAATGAAATGAAGTCGATGTTAGTGTGGCTTGTTGCTGTCTGTTTCGTAGCTTCATAGGCTCCAGTACTTGGCAAAATACCAAAATTCATCTGATATCTTTCAGTTAATATGCGTCTTCTCTTTGTATTCTCTTCTCTTCTCTTTTACAATTTGATTTTCAAATAAAACAATGTTAATAATAAAGTATTTGTCTTTCAATATATTTCTAAAGTTGACACTTCTGATTATATCCAAATAGAGAGGATACAATTGAAAATACTTTTATATTAAATAAACTTCAAATAGTTCAAGGTATGATGTCTTTCACCATGCAGGCATCCAGAATACTCAGACAATCCTTTTAAGAAATGTTGTCCAATTTTTACTCTTAATAACCACACAAAATTGGAAACCATCTTCAAAAAGACAGACACTCTTAGTGTAAGGCTGCTCTCAAGACAGCATCACACATTGACTAAAATCTTTTAACAGGTTAAAAAGGAGAGAAAACTGTCTATTAATTAGCAGTATGGACTGAAGATTCTGGTGTTTCCTTTCCTCTCCTTTGTCAACATAACAAATGATAAAGCACCAAGCTTACTCATTCTGAGAACCTGATCCCATATGGTCTGGCCTACCTCTCTCTGAATCGTTTCATTTTTGAAACATTCCATTTCTACTCACGTATCCTGTAGTGTGGAGAATAACACGACCAAGGTTAGTAGAGTACCTGCAGCCTGGAGACGGGAAGGGGTGTCTGCCACCACAAATGCAATGGATAGTAAGTGATGATCAGATTTTGTGACTAAGAGCTGCATGTGGGTCCCTGGGAACACAGGTTCAGTTGAGTCAAATAGGCATATGTGATTCAAAAAGAGCAGGTGACAGGAAAATGGATGACAAAAAGTACAGACTCTCTTGAAAAGCCTTTGGCGAGGAAGCGGGGAGGGGATAACCAGGGAACTTATGTCTGGATATTCCTCCGGAAACAATTGAGAAGAAACAATGAACAAATCCCTGGGGAGTCCTGGCTGAGAAGGGAGGCAAGAGGACCCAGAAGGGAAGACGGAAGTAATAAGACTCCCCCCTTGAAGAAAGAGGATCTCTTTTGCACTGCTGGTGGGAATGCAAACTGGTGCAGCCACTCTAGACAACAGTATGGAGGTTCCTCAAAAACTAAAAATGGAACTACACTATGACCCAGCAATTGCACTACTAGGCATTTATCCACAGGATACGGATGTGCTGTTTCGAAGGAACACATGCACCCCCATGTTTGTAGCAGCACTGTCAACAATAGCCAAAGTATGGAAAGAGCCCAAGTGTCCATCGATGGATGAATGGATAAAGAAGATGTGGTATACTTATACAATGCAGTATTACTCGGCAATCAAAAAGAATGAGATCTTGCCATTTGCAACTACGTGGATGGAACTGGAGGATATTATGCTAAGTGAAATTAGTCAGAGAAAGACAAATATCTTATGACTTCACTCATGTAAGGACTTTAAGACACAGAACAGATGAACGTAAGGGAAGGGAAGCAAAAATAATATAGGAGCGCCTGGGTGGCTCAGTCGGTTGAATGTCCGACTTCGGCTCAGGTCATGATCTCACAGTTCGTGGGTTTGAGCCCCGCATCAGGCTCTATGCTGACCGCTTGCTCAGAGCCTGGAGCCTGCTTCAGATTCTGTGTCTCTTTCTCTCTCTGCCCCTTCCCCACTCACGCTTTGTCTCACTCTGTTTCTCAAAAATAAATAAATGTAAAAAAAAAATTAAAAAAAAAATAAAAACAAGGAAGGGGACAAAACATAAGAGACACTTAAATATGGAGAATAAACAGAGGGTTACCGGAGGGGTTGTGGGAGGGGGGATGGGCTAAATGGGTAAGGGACATTAAGGAATCTACCCCTGAAATAATTGTTGCATTATATGCTAACTAACTTGGATGTAAATTAAAAAAATAAAAAATAAATAAAAATAAAAAAATAAAAGACTCTCCCCTTGACCAAACTTCAGTCAGGCTACCCTATACCCTCTGGGCCTTGACCTTGGTGTCCATTTGTGTCAGGCCTGCATGACCCATTTGTAGCAAGAATCTTGCTAAGTCAGTTCAAAGAGTACTCCACGTTTTTAATATCTGATCAAATTCTTCACTCACCGCCCCCCTCACTCTTGAAATCTGGTCAAACTGCCTACCTTGATCTAGAACCCTGTTGAATCTATTTAACCAGAATCCCCCTTAATCTGATGTTTCCTCTCAGTAAGTTTCCACCCAGTGACTGTCACCTTGCTCTTTGGCTATAAATCCCCACATGCCCATGTGTTCAGAGTTGAGTCCAGATTTATACTAAGGACTCTACTTCCCTATTGTGATCATAGTGAATAAATTCTTTCTACTGCTTTAATTTCTGCTCTGCTCTGTTTTCCTTTAACAGTGGGCAGGAGGGAAAAGTAAGGAAAAGGGATTGGCAGGGGAAAAGCTGAGTTCAGGGGATGTGGGGAAATAAGTCTAATAAAGCCACCTATTGGGGAAGAAAAAGTCACACAGGGAGAGCACAAATTTGGGAAAAATTCTGTACTCAGATTTCTATTAGGTTATCTTAGCATCATTATACTTTATTATTTTCTCCTCTTTTTGAAAACACATTCAGCCAAAATTTCCCTCTGCTAGGTTTCTCAAACAAGAAGTTCAAAAGACAAATATGAGAAGTACACTACCGACTCAGCGATACATGACATAACTGCCACGTTATTGGGGGGAGGGGGGGGAAGCTAAATGTTACTAAACAGGGAAATCACATACCTGCACTTCTGGAAAACATACATAAAAGTACAGGTGGGTGTGCAAGAACAAGTATCCCATCGTCATACTGTGGTGGAAATGTCAAGGGTGGTCAGGACAAGACCCTTTTGTGGCACTGTATTTCTCTTTAGGGATAAAATTTAGGAAGAAAAAGAAGTCCACTATGATTTTCTTAGAAGAAATTAAGAGAAAGAGACAGAATACTGCTTACTACCTGTATAGTGGACATCATGGTGACCAAGAGTTACAGGGTTTTATTAGAGAAGCTTCAGATACAGTTAATACATATTGTTTGAAATGAATTACTTCTAAACACAACAGTGCCAACTGCTCTCATGATATCTCGACATTTTCAAATACATTCACATAAATAAATTCACTGTGCTGTACAGGAGTGAGGGCCTATTTAAGGATTGTAAACCCTGCATTTGAGTCCAATGTCTGTCACTTACTAACTATGTGATCTTGGACAAGTAAGTAGCTTAACTCTTCTTAACTTTGTGTTTATTCACGATAGCACGCAGGCCTCTTGGCTAAATGTAAAGCACACAGCTTCAGGCCTGGCATGAAATGAGCCCTCAGATTATCATCTATTCCCTCCCTTCCATCTCTATGGATCCTGTTTTAAAAGAAAAAGTGTAGGGGCGCCTGGGTGGCTCAGTCAGTTAAGCGGCCGACTTCGGCTCAGGTCATGATCTCGTGGTCCGTGAGTTCGAGCCCCGCGTCAGGCTCTGTGCTGACAGCTCAGAGCCTGGAGCCTGTTTCAGATTCTGTGTCTCCCTCTCTCTGACCCTCCCCCATTCATGCTCTGTCTCTCTCTGTCTCAAAAATAAATAAACGTTAAAAAAAAAATTAAAAAAAAAAAAAGAAAAAGTTTATGTATTAATCACAGCATTAGACTATGCCCCTGGATCTTTAAAGGAAGTATATTTACTTTGTGAACTACATTACCTGATTCACAGGGATAGGAAGCTGGGTGACTGATGAGAGTAATTAATCTATCAAAATTCCATGAATCCTTAGGGAGTGAAAGTGTTGGCCAACCATGTGACTTTCCCTTCAAGAGGAAAAAACTATTACTACACACTCCAGAAAACCTGTTGTAATTTTAGAATAGTCATTCAGTTATGCATCTTCGAACCCTTTAAAGGCCTAACCAGTATTTAGGACTCTGAAGCGTTATCTCCCAGAATGCTAGAAATCAGAGTGTATAAATAGATGAGAACTAGCTTACATTTCATTATTCAGATCCAACAATTTCACGAATTACTGGGCAGATGCCCCCAATCTCATTTATACTTGAGCATTTATTTGTGTTCTACGGTGTGTCCAATATTAAAATTGTCTACAAAGTTGAAGCTCAAAAATTAAATAAATAAACAAACAAATACCCCTCCTGGAAGTTTCAAAGCATTTAAGACTCTTGGTGTCAGTCTCAGGTCTCCCTGATGGTAACCAGGTCCCAAGGAATACAAACCCTTTATTTATTCTTACCAAATATCTTTCTTATTCTAGTACAGAAAAGGTCTAGTCACTCTCACTGAATAGGGCATTATGCTCAATGTTATAGGTTGATACAAAGATGTGAAAGGCCTCATTTGTGTTTGAAAAGAGACCATAAACTTATAGGGAAATTGGAGAGGTTCACAAACAATGACAGTGGAAATGAGTGAGTGATGATGAGCACAACTTATGTAGCGTCACATGTTAATGAATTTATGGACGGGGACCAGACTTGTCCGAACTGATAACACTTCTGTGGTCTCCCTCAAATGTATAAGATGAAAAAAGAGAGTTTATTCCAAGAAGCAGCCTGAGGAAAAGACTGGCAGAAGAAGATCGGGCCAATCTGAGGAAGACACTCATGTTACTTATGAGTAGTACAGTAGTTAAAAAGATTTTTCACTGCTTGACCTACTACACAACCACTCTATTTTGTAGACTATAAACTCCCTGAGGACAGGGGCTTTTATTCATTATTGTGTGACTAATGTCCAGCACCTTGTATAGCTCATCCGAATGCTGTGACAATGACAACAATTACAGTGTTTTGCTCAATAAATATCTGTTGAATGAATGAAAGTGTATTGATTAGTAGGCAACTATCAACTTGGGGAAAAAGAGGCTCTGTTTTTGGCTCTGTAGAATATGTGATATGTCCCATACTTAGAAAAGATATTTAATATGTTGGTTGGTATATGTTCAAAGTCATCTCGAAGATCCAGAAATTTGGTATAAAACCAACGAAATGCAAATTATTAAGGGTGGGTAAAAATATATTTATCTTTTTAAAGAAGCAAAGGAAAGTGAGACCCATGAATGCTTTTGCTTGGGCCCCTTCCAAACCTCAGACTCAATGAGTGTCTTACTTCAGGCAGTACAATTTATCCAGGATTCACATAAAGGAATAAAATATAATGAGTTCATTCATTTAGCAAAGATGTGCGCAATATATAGATACTCCTTTATTCCTAGCCTGTGAACTTCCTATGTTGTACCCACCCACCCTCGGTGCCTGACACTGGAAAGGCAGTCAAGAAATACTTACTTAACAAAAGCATGGCTACAACTTCTTCAGCTTCACCAGTTCTCGTGTGTACTGCTTAATATTCATCATTTTTCCAACAGTTGTGGAGTTTTTATAATCTTTATTTTCAGAGAGAGGCACATAAGGGTGACTATAAGACAACAGTTTATCCTCAGAACTCCCATGTGTCCCCTTTATGACACATGTCATTCTACTTTATATTACATTTACGTGCAACCAAGATTTCTCTATTCTCCTGGAAGCCCCTGCAGTCCTCACAGTGCAATGTGAGTACTCTTTAAAACTCAAAGAAACCCACCTTATAATGCTTTGCACACATTAAGTATTAACAAATATTTGTCCAATGTTCAAGTTCTAAGACATTTAATATAAACTATCAGCACAACATGGCACAAATGTAAATACTAAGACAAGTGCTAGTAATGAACCAAAATACAAATAGTGAGAATAATGCTATAATGAACTGCCTATTGTCTAGCCTGAATGCAGCTTAAAGGAAATTCATCATTTTGTCAATTAAACCTCATCATTTTGTCAATTAAACCAAGGATCCAAACAGCATCTAAATTGACTTATTCCGCTCACTCTGTATTATTGTATACTGAAACCTAGTTAGAAGATAACTGTAGAAGTGACCCGCTTGAGAATGTCCTGCCTGTGTCTAGGTAGAGATGAATGAACATTGGTGAGAAGGCACTGTCAGCTGAAGGGGTTGCTCACTGTGCAAGACCTGCCTGGGGTTCAAACCTCACGTTTAAAGCCTTGCCATGAGGATAAATCTGGGACTCTCTGCCATGGAAATCAGCACATTATAATAAAGCCTTTATGATACATCAGAATTAAAGAAAAACTCACTGGAATGAGATCCAAGATTGATTTCCCTTACTGTGAACTCTGCTCTATAGACAACATGGTACAATGAGGTCTTGTGCACAGATAATAAATGAATATTGGTGCCTATAAACTCAATTTGCGAAAAGAAGTTTGACAGTAAAATAAGTAAATAAAAAGTACACTCAAGTCTGTCTTTTCTGCTGCATCAATATTAGCTCTGTTAAGGAAATTTCTGTCTCGAAAGTATTAATTCAAATGCAACATATGGTGACCTGCCCTCATGGACCCCCTAAAAGTCTTTGGTCAGAATGCAATTAAGGAGATTCTAATGTTCTAATTAGGAGCAAAGTGACTTGTTTGGTAAAGCAAAAAAATATCAGTCTCTATCAGTCTCTATTCACCTCTGCTGATCTGGGGCTATCAAATAGACCATTTTCTCTTTTCTTCAAAACCAAGCTCCAACTGCTTTCAAAAACCTACTCCAAAATTTCAGGATTTAGAAACATGAAATCAATCAATGAAGCCCCAAACAGGATGAACTAACTGTAACAATGATTACTAAAACATCCCTCACTTAGAAGGCAACCTAATATGGAAAGAGGATCCATTTTAATGATTCACAGGGGAAATAAGTTGAAGAAGAACAGATAAGAGGAGCCCCTATAGGGGAGGATTTTCCCTAACAGCTTGAGAACCCTGGAGACTACTGACGCATTGCATCTAACGTACCACCTAACCATCTTATCGTCTAACATGCCAGTGTTTAATGAGCTTACACAACTATAAAATAAAAGTGGCCCCCTGAAAAAAAAGACTTCCAGAGAACATAAGCAGAGAATGCATAGAAGCACAGCTTTAACCTTTTTTTTAAACTTTTTTATTTATTTACTTTTTAAGTATGGCATTTATTGTCAAATTGGTTTCCATACAACACCCAGTGCTCATCCCAAAAGGTGCCCTCCTCAATACCCATCACCCACCCTCCCCTCCCTCCCACCTCCCATCAACCCTCAGTTTGTTCTCAGTTTTTAAGAGTCTCTTATGTTTTAGCTCTCTCCCTCTCTAACCTCTTTTTTTCCCCCTTCCTTTTGAGGATCTCTAAAACTTCCTATTTTTCAGAAACCCCTTAAGGAAAGGAAAAGAAAAAAATACATTCACTAGGCCCCCAAAATGTTTCAGACCCAACAGATATACTTTTAAAAAATATTCTATCATTTACGAGCACATGGGTGGCTCAAGTGTAGTCTCAAAGTATGTAGAGGATAAGCGTCCAACTTTTTTTCTATTTTTTTTAATCTGTATTTATTTTTGAGAGAGAGAGACAGAGTGCAAGCAGGGGAGAAACAGGAAGAGAAGGAGACACAGGATCCAAAGCAGGCTCCAGGCTCCGAGCTGTCAGCGCAGAATCTGACGCAGGGCCTGAACTCACAAACCTTGAGATCATGACCTGAGCCAAAGTCAGACGCTTAACCAGCTGAGCCACCCAGGTGCCCCAGCGCCCAACCTTTGATTTCGACTCAGGTCATGATTTCATGCTTGGTGGGATCGAGCCCCATGCTGGGCACTGTGCTGACAGTGAGGAGCCTGCTTGGAATTCTCTCTCTCCTCTCTCTGCCCCTTCCTTGATCAATTCTCTCACAAAATAAACATTTTTTTTTAATATTCAATCATTTAATCCTCTCCACCACCTTTTCAAGGTAGGTGTTATTGTCTCCACTTACAGATTAGTAAGTTGAAACTCAAGGAAGTCGCAGAAAAATAGTGATAGTGGAAGTAAATCCTACCTAGGATTTATAAATTTACCTAATTTATTCCATGAAGCCCCCTTCAAAGACACTTTCCATGCTAAACACAACTGTTTCCTCTGCTGGGATTCCTTTATTTTGACAGGAAAATCTTACCATCCTCACCTGCCGTTTGAGTTCCAAGACCTTACACCTACAGGCCAAATGGAAATAGGGATCAGACATGAAAACAGCAGATGGAGTGATGACTCTGCCGTCTTCCCCACCATCTAAAGAGTGACATGAGATATCTCGGAAGCCATCCATCACATGCATGAGGTCTGATCATAGGAGATTCTACACCAACATGACTGCTAACTGAGCCCTCTAGGACAAGGCTGCTCCCCCAGCTTCTGAGCAGGTTTCAACACAGTACCACCAGGGCCAGCTTAGCGGCCACCTCATTCCACCCGTGGGCAGCACGCTGTCATGGAGGAGAGCCTGACTGCCTGGGTTCTGTCCCTGTTAGCACTTGCCAACTCTAACACCAAGCAAGGCACTTCATCTCTTTGTGCCCAAGTGGCTCGATTGATAATAACAACACCGGCCTCATATGGTCGAGAGCATCTAATGAGTTAATACATGTAAAATTTTTTCAGCAGTACCTAGCAGGTGAGCACTCTAAATATTAGTTGTTACTGATGTTTATTATTTCTGTAAATGATACTGAATATGAAGCCCTACTGTTTGATCATTCAACAACACAGTACATGTACCACATTTACAGTGACCTGTGACAAGTACAGAACTAAAACCAAAACCAAAAAAACAAAACCTCCTCCCCATAGGCTTTTCAGACACACACCAAGTGAGAGTACACCTCTACTTTTCCTTTTATAATAAAAATTTAAACTATATCACAATGGTATCAATAGAAAGAAAACAGGCAGAGAAACTGGAGGACAGTAACAAAACGTTTAAAATGTTTCCTTAATTACTGTTGTACACACCATCAGGTTATTAACAATTTAATCTGACTCTCATTGATGAGACTTGGTCACCCCTTCCCCCAAACACTACAGGATCAAAACCAAACAGGAGGATTCAACAGCCACATCAGCCAAAAACACAAGCATCAGCGCATCTTTACAAATAACAAAGTGTCGTCAACTTCTCTTCTGAAAGACAGTCTTAGGGAAGGTGTAAGCCACGCTAGTGTAAGAAAAAATAACGTCTTACTGAGTTTCTGAGATTTGGAGAAATATGAAGCCACATAACATGTAGTGACACTACATATATTTCTGTGTTCATCTGGGAGCTGAGAGAGCAAACCACCCACCGCAGAGGTGAATTCAGGAAAGAGAACTCACAACAGTGAAAACAGAACTCCATCCCTCGCAGCCACTACAACGTAAGACATAAAACTGCTACCTTTGTTGCTGGCCAGTAATCACACCACATTGTTCATGTATATGAAACTTAATGGGATAGACACTGGCTACAAGGTTTGCTGAAATTTAGTTTAAGAGGGTTTTTTGTTGTTGTTGTTTGTTTTTTTTAATGGCAGCAAGAACAGAAGTATCATGCCATGTCCAAAGTCTTTTTCTGAATGCTTGTTTAGAAATAAACAGCTTTCAGAGTTTGTTATAGCTGTGTTAACATGCATGATTTATAGATTGTTTTAATATACCATTTTTCATCTTGAAGCCTTTTCTCATTGTCTGGAACGTCGTATGAAATCCAGGGTTTGGTGGGACTGTCACCTAAGGCAGCTGCTGGCCCACTAGTAGTTTGAGGATAAACTTGCCATGACTTGCCTTGCAGAAAGAGGAACCAAGCAAAAAAAACAAAAACTTACCCATGCCTTTTGTCCTCTTGACAAGATCACAGGCATATCTTTATCTATGTATCAAATTATTCATTAAGCAACTTTTATCAAGTGTCTACTTCCTATCAGGTATTAAGCTTAGTGCTATAAATAAAAACACATGTTTCCTAGCCTCAGGAAGCATTCAGTTTAATTGAGGAAGACAACAAACTAGAAATTATCACTTAGAGTCACATGTATGAAGATAAAGGTACATGAAGGAGTGGATGGGTACAGGGGCAGCCGGAACCTAATGGTCAAGCCATGATCCTTGAAAGAGATTACCAACCCATAGTCTTGAGGTATATAGAGTTTAAATTCAACTGAACTAAACTGCTCACGGCTCAAAGATAAAGATATACACATGGGAAGAAATGGCTGCCATAGGTATAATAATCTGAAGCCAACAAGTCAGTTTGTTGCACATTAATTTAGATCCAGAGGTAGGAAGAAAACAAGCACTTTGCAACAGCAATAGGAGGTAATGACCATGTTAACCTAAAACAGGCTTGTCTACAGAACACTTACATCAAGGAGCTGTGGCAGACACACGTGAATGTGTAAGTAGCTGGTCATACCATCATACCCACGTGATCTTATGAGAGAATAATCTTTATTGAGATGCCAGATAAAAATCAGGTCACTCAAAACTGGTAACAGCGTTTGTCTATTAGCCAGGGGACCTGGGAACCCTTTTTCTACCTTTAACCAACTGTTTAGTCATGTGTCCTTGGGTAAATGAATCACTTCCAGGGTACACACCTCTCTGTCCCCAATCTGAAATGGGGAGGTTTTCCAACTGCTCAACTGTAATCCAGAGCTGGCCAGTAAGGAGGAGGAAGAGCAGGGGCATAGCCAGTGGTCCACCACTGTCTCTTGATATCACACCAGAGATATCAGGGAAGCTTTTGCTGAAGGACATGGAGAACAAGCTTGTCTTAAAAATCACTGAAGAGATGGTCTCCGAAATCCTTTGAAGCTCTGATATCATCTAGGTTTATAGGCTATTCTCTAAATCTTACAAATGAAAGTAATGATCAGGGCGCCTGGGTGGCTCAGTTGGTTAGGCGACCAACTTCAGCTCAGGTCAAGATCTCACGGTCCATGAGTTCAAGCCCTGTGTCTGGCTCTGTGCTGACAGCTCGGATCCTGGAGCCTGCTTCGGATTCTGTGTCTCCCCCTCTCTCTCTGCCCCCTCCCCTGCTCACACTCTGTGTCTGTCTCTCAATAATAAATAAACGTTAAAAAATTATTAAAAAAAATGAAAGTAATGATTCCTGGAATTTGGCATTTAGTATTAGTGTGTATGTGTGTGTGTGTAAATATATATATATGTGTAAATATATATATATATATATATATATATATATATATATATATATTTTACATCAGGAGTTGATATATTTGGTAAAATAAAATATTCCTTTCACTCATGAAATTAAAAGGATGGAGGTCCAGCTTCTTAATTTATTACCGTTTAAGGTCCTTTTTTCCTTAAATGTTACCGACACCATAAGTTGCCAGTCTTCTCTGGTCTACTCTCCAGGTCTGGGTTTTGTTCTTGCCTTTATCTGTGGATTGACTGTACCCTTAAAATAGCCAACTTATTGAGCTCCTTGCTTCCACCTTCTAACCCATTTTCCAAATTTCTGTCAGAAAAAGAAAAAAAAATCTTGCTGTGGTACAAACTGTTTTCATGGCTATTCAGTGGCCACAGGTTAAAGTCCAGATTCTTTAGAACGGTATACGGACCTTCCACTATCTAGTACTCCCTACCTGCCCAGCCTGGGCCCTTGCAGGACCCATCCCACCCCACAGTATTGTTCCCTGAAAGTGCCATGGTCTCTTGTAAGCATTGTCTCTGTCCAGAGAATCCTCCCGCTCCTGCCTTCCTGACAAGTAGGTCAAACGTCTCTCAACACTCAGGGTAATCATCACGCCTGTAGCAATAGAACAGAACATGCTTTCTTTTGAGATACAAACACATCCTAGGCAGGCAAATTATAGTTTCTTTAAAACTTAATTTCACATGTAATAAGCAAAAAGGCTCATTGGAAAAGGGGATTCTAACCTGTCTTTGAATTCCCATGACCTAGCATAATACCTGAGACAGCGTAGGCATTCCAAAACATTGAATGCACGTGCCAATATGAATGAATAAACAAACGCTACACCAAACTGTTAAAAAAAAAAAAAGCACAGGTCAAACTTAAAAGAAACATGGTCATGTGTAAACTGAAAGGGTGTTTGTCTCTCAACAATGGCCCTGCAGGGTCCTCTCTTCTCTTCCTCTTTGTATCCTACACAGCACTTAGTGTACAAACTTACAGTGATACAAACATATAAGGCACTCCACAGACATGAATAATTGAAGGCTGCCTACTGACAGCAAGTAAGTAACCACCTTAATATTAACAAAAGTGGATCAGTGAAAATATTTGAGTGTGTGTGTGTGTGTGTGTGTGTGTGTGTGTGTGTGTGTGATGTGCACACATGCTTTTCTATCTAACATTTGGGAAAACCAACCTTCTATGCCATTGGGGCATAAGATAATGGATCAAGTACCAAGCATGACTAAATGGTGTGAAGTCAGAATAAGATTTCCCATTTGCTACAAAAGTAGCTAAATTGTACTTGGATGAAAACAAGAGAGACCAAGGCAGGGCTCAGGTGGAATGCAGTCAGAGTTGGCTGGGTAAGAAGCAGACTGTATTGTTTTATGTGCTGATATTTCTTGTCTTGGAAGGAACTGTAATGTTTCCATTTTAGTCAAATAAAGAAAGACAGAATATCACATTTGACCTTCTCCTTCTTCACAGATGATTTATCTTATTTAAATACCCTGCACTTGGGCTATCTCCATTGATACATCTGCTATATTCTGTGACTAAAGTTTACTGGCTGGCTTTGTCATTGCATTTACAACAGGACCATCACAAATTGGACTAAGTCATTTTGCCCATCACCTTGATACTAAATTTAGGCCACATATATTTTCTTAAATTGTTTATTACTCCATTTGTATAGCCATTTGTCCTTTTCCACATGAACACAGTATGTGCTCATTTGCTCTGCTTGCAGGGGTGCTCAGAACATTTGGCTTTGGAGAGCTACTCCACATAAAATTGTTATTCTAGACCATTCTTCTCATTGGCCTTGGGAATCTGCTCCCATCCTGGAAACCAGCTGTTCGGTTTCCAATCCCCTTGGCCCCCTCTGCAGAGGGCCACAATCCCATTCCTGAACTTCTCAGAATAGGTCCAGCTATCCTTGCTTTGCCCACGAGAGAGACACAAACACGGCAAGTGACAATGACTAGCCAGAGGCAGAGCTAAGAAGAAAGTTGAAAGTGTTTTACTAAGTATTTCTATGTTTTAGACACTGACATTTTTGCCTTTCCTCAAATACATTTTCTGTTTGCATTTTATGACTGACTAGAATATAAAATGTAATTTGGGCACAAACAGTTGAAAAGAGAGAGTAGGCTAGTCTGTGAGATAAAACATCTTGCTCAAAAATGAGAGTTTGAAGGGATGAAGCTTTCCAGTTTGGGCACAGAAAAAGATATCCTTGACTTGAATGCAGGCAGGCTTAGGCATTTTATATGGCTAGACATTATTCTCCTTTTCCATCACTAGAAAATCCCACAATAGCACAACTACATAAAATGAGGAATAATGGTCCATTCCTTAGAAAAAAGGAGTGCAAACAAACACACAAATAGCAACAGAGACAAATTTTTTTTCATTTCTTTTTGTCTGAATTTCTAGCTATTATCATTTGACACTTTGCTCTTTTGATGTGCACATTTGCTTTGACTCAGGGAAAAGAAGCAATTACTGCTGAATTCACAACGAGGACCACTGGGATTCTGGCATAGGACAAGAATTGGGAAGGAAGAATGAACAAAGGATGAACAGGCAATAAAACTTAAAAATGATAAGGCTTTTAAAATTATAAAGATAAAATAATGTACTTAACTTACGATATTAAGAACCCCATGGAGATCATAAAATCATTATCACAGAGGTTGAAACATCATTTGGTAAAATTCAAATTGACTCTTGATAACAAAACATTTAATAAAATATTTCTATCTCAATCTAAAAGCGTTATGTTTCAAGAGACAAGTCTGTACTTTTTCCAACTTAAATAAGGAACAAAAAATTGCCCAAACTTTCTTCTACAGTTTAGTCATATAGAAAATATTAAATGCAATTAGGACAGACAAAGAGAGTAAAGGCATAAAAATTGAAAAGAAATAAAATTAACACCATTTATAGATTTATGCTGGGATCCTTAGAAAACATAAGATGATCGATTGTTAAAATATTATAAAAGTGAGATCATTCAACAAGGTCCAAAGTTAATATACACAAGTCAATAGCTTTCATATGTATAAGCAAAGACCCCATTTCAAAGGCATAAAAAGGATAATATGGGAATAAACTAAACAATCATTGTGGAAGATCTATTAGGGGGAAAACTGTAAAACACTGCCAGAGGACCAAAAAGAATACTTAAATGGAAAGGCATACCAGATTCCCAGACAGAAATACTCAACACCATTTAGATGTCTCTAAATCAACCTTGAAATTTAATGTTATCTTAATAAAATTATGAAGAGAATTTCTTTTGCAAATAGACAAGTCGAGTCTCAATTTTATAAGGAAAAATAAACAGGAATGGTGAAGAAGAGTCTGACCAATGTAATAAAGGGAAAATAGAATATATTAAAACATAGCAAAAATATAAAATAATGAAAACAAGTGGTACTCACAAGAATAGATTTCATGGGACAGACTATGAAGCAAGATATAGATTCAAATAGGAATTGAAATTTGGTATGTGATACAAGTGGACATCAAATAAGTGGAGAAAAATACATTACTTAATAAATGATATTGAGACAACTCGCTGTCATTTAGGATACAAAAAACTATTTAAGTCATACCTTACATCTCTAGGACAAATTGCAAATTAAAATGGTTACTGTCTAATCTCAGAATAAGGAAGCTCTTTCAAGTTATGACTCAAATCCAGATCAGAATAAGGAAGCTCTCAAATCCAGAAGCTATATTGACACAATTATTTACATAAAAATGTATAATTTCTATATGGTAAACACCACCAAAAGCAAAGTGAAAAAAGACAAACAACAAACTGAAGAAAATATTGGCATTCTGTTTGTGATGTGTTTCATAGTTCCTAATATATAAAATTTCCTATAAATCAATAACAAAAAGGACACTGATGGAAAATGGGGCAAAATATAGCAACACATTTCACAGAAAATAAAATAGAAACAGCTTTATGTATGTAGAAGATGGTAACATTCATCCTTTTAAAATATGGATTAAAACTACACTAATAATTTTTTCACTTGTCAAAATGGTAAGGATCAACCAGTTTGATAACACACTGGTTTGATGAGGGCATAGGGACTATAGAGTGTCAGTGAGAATATAAAATTATGTGGCCTCTGTGGACAGCTATTTCCACTGTCAAAATTAAAAATACACACATATTATTTGACCTAGTGCATTCATTTCTAGGAATTATCCAAGAGATATATTTGCACACACAGAAATCATAAATGCAGGGTGCCTGGTTGGCTCAGGCAGTCATGTGACTCTTTATTTCAGCTCAGGTCATGATCTCATGAAGAGAGATCGAGCCCCGCATCTGACTCTGTGCTAACAACACAGAACCTGTGTGAGAGTCTCTGTATCTCCTTCTCTCTCTTCCCCCCACCCCTCCCTGCTCCTCCCCTGTTCACACTCTCTCTTTCTCAAAATAAACATTTAAAAAAAATAAATTATAAATTTGCATGGTTATTCACTGTAGCATTACTTTTAAGAGAAAACATTGGAAAGAAAGTAAATGCCCATCAATAGGGGATTCATTAAATAAACTGAGGTTGATATATTTACCAAAATTCTGTGTATCTGTTTAATAGTAAACTTTGCATTCTAATGTGGAAAGATCTCCAAGATACATTGTTTAAGAAGGAAAAAAATATAATGTGCAGAGCAGTATACATGATATCCTACTATTTGTTTATTTTTATTTTTTTTTCAACGTTTATTTATTTTTGGGACAGAGAGAGACAGAGCATGAACGGGGGAGGGGCAGAGAGAGAGGGAGACACAGAATCGGAAACAGGCTCCAGGCTCTGAGCCATCAGCCCAGAGCCTGACGCGGGGCTCAAACTCACGGACCGCGAGATCGTGACCTGGCTGAAGTCGGACGCCTAACCGACTGCGCCACCCAGGCGCCCCCTACTATTTGTTTAAAAAGAAGAAAGAAAAATACATAGTTTAATATTTGAGAAGATATACAATGAAACTGACCATTCCCTTTGGAGAGGAAAGTTGATAGCTAGGAAACAAGAATGGGAAGAAAACTTATCTTTAAACCCTTTGATCCTGGTATATATGACCTGTTTCATGATTAAAAATTTTTAAATAGGGGCGCCTGGGTGGCGCAGTCGGTTAAGCGTCCGACTTCAGCCAGGTCACGATCTCGCGGTCCGTGAGTTCGAGCCCCGCATCGGGCTCTGGGCTGATGGCTCAAAGCCTGGAGCCTGTTTCCGATTCTGTGTCTCCCTCTCTCTCTGCCCCTCCCCCGTTCATGCTCTGTCTCTCTCTGTCGCAAAAATAAATAAATGTTGAAAAAAAAAATTAAAAAAAAAATTTTTTAAATAAATATAAGAAAATAAGTCACATTTTACTTCAAAATGTTTTTTGTGATATAGTGCTTTTATAAATATAGCAAGATCCTACCAAAATAATCTTAAATAAAAACACTAGAGAACACATTACAGAAAAACTTTAAAAAATTTTAATGGAAGGAACAATGGATTAGAGTTTGAGAGGTGAGGGTTCCGGGATTAAGTTTACAGCTTTTCATGTTATGGCTCTAGATTCCTCTAAAATAAAATGAGTATGTTGCATGTGATGAACTCTAAGTTCCCATTCAGGGCTAATGCTCTAGAGCTGTGCTGTCTGAGAAGGTCACTACTAGCCATGTGGCTAGTTAAAATTTAAGTTGATTAAACTTAAGTAAACTAAGAAAAATCTACTGCTCTGTTTTGCTAGCTACATTTCAAATGCTCAATAACCATATGTGGCTGGTGGCTCCCACACTAGACAGCAGACATGGAACATTTCCATCATCACAGAAATTTCTATTGGGCAGTGCTGTTCTAGACTCTATAAATTGAGATAATAGCTTAATACATAATATTATTTGATATGACAAGAGAGTTAACACAGAAGGGAAGGGCATCTGCCCTCTTCCTGGTACATTTTTATGCCAGCAAATGTGGTTGAAATGAATATCAAGGGCAACTATAATGGGAAAAATATGCTATTAAAGGGCAAGAGAAAGCCTAGGGGGTTTGTGAAACAAAGACCACAAGCTAGGCCTGGTGACTTTGATGAATCTGAATCCACTTATCCACTCACCTGGGTCTGATAACCCAAGCTGCGAAATCACATTATTATCCATCATTATCAGCACTGAAATATCAAGCACCTTCTCCACGATCGCCATATCCTGTTACTTTTAGCTTACCAGATTTAATAAGGCTATCTATGATTATTAGTCTAGGACATAGATAAGCTACATATTCTCAAATCAGTGAACACGCTAACTAATCATCAAAAGGGTGTTATTTTCTAAATTATGAGATTCTAGGGGGTACACATATTTTACATAAGCCATGACCATCAGTGGTAGACACTGAGGTTAGGCACCCCTGAATTCAAATTCTGATTCTACTAGTCACTAGCTCTGTGACTTGTCAAGTGATGTAATCAGAGTTGTGTCTTATAAAATGCAGTAAGAGACCTCATGGATCTGTGGGAAAAGAGATAAATAATGTAAGAATAAGTGCATTGGCATATAGTAAGTACTCATTAAATGGTGCTATTTTAAAACTCCATAAAATGTATTCTTTTAAATGGTTTTCTGGTCCTCATGGCATCAACGTTAATTACTAAGAATAGCATGCTATTAATATGTTAACTTTAGACAATAGGTAAGATAGAGAACACACTCTGTGGCACCTTCAAAGGCTTGGGAGGAAGGTCAGACAGGTGCTAAAAGGCTAAACGTACACTGACGTAGGCCTGAGTAGACAGCATGTTCCTAGAAAAAATCTGGTACAACCACTGGCAATGGGTGTGGGCAAGACAAAGAAAGAATCATCAAACCACTGAACAATAAGATCTACTGGGGATATTCAGCAATTTTGGTTGCTGGTTTATAAATGTAAAATATACACACTATCTTCTATAGAATAATTGCTCAGGCAAGAAAGCTGGGTTTTGCCCCATTTTATTAAAAATAAATCTGCCGTGTGTGTATTTGCATGTTTGTATGTGCGATTTTCTTTTTCCAATCCCTTATGAAAATGAATGACTCTACCAAATCAGATTAATGTTGTGGACCTGGTGTCACATGGGTGGCTGGTGTTTAGCTAACTGGCAACCTTCAGAGGGAGACAGCAGACAACAAACATCTTTGCCAAGAGCTCATGAGTAAAATTATTGCTAGGACAGGCTTAAATCATGCTTGCTCATGGCGCCTCACACCAATGCACTTATTAAGAACAGGCAACAGTTCCTGAAATGTGTCCAGATTTCAAGAACCCACCTGCAAGCCAGCCCAGGAGGGCTTACTTTTACCTGAGCCAAACAGAGTCATGCTAGTTGAAAATATCTCCCCTACTGACTTGCCAAAAATGTCTAAATTCTCCACTGTTGGGAAAGCCTTTGCCTTGAAGCATAGAGAAACTTCTCCTAAAATCTAAGTTAGTTTCCTTACAGAGTTAACCCACGTATACCTGCTATGGAATGAGCCATAGGGTTTTATCAAATTTCTTATATTCACAAACAATCATGGAGCATGGTTTAGGAAACAGAGAACCAAGAAAATTTTTTAAAACGGCACAAGAGTACTGTTGATGTGAATGTAAACTGGTGCAGCAGCCACTGTGGAAGACAGTATGGAGGTTCCTCACAAAATTAAAATAGAACTACCAGATGATCCAGTAATCACACTGCTGGTTATTTACCCAAAGAATATGAAAACTCTACTTTGAAAAGATATATGCACTCCTTTGTTTACTGCGGCACTGTTTACAATAGCCAAATTAGGGAAGCAACCCAAGAGTCCATTGATAGATGAATGGATAAAGAAGATGTGGTATATACACAATGGAATATTATCCGTCCAGAAAAAAAAAATAACGTCTTACCCTTTGCAACAACATGGATGGATCTGAGAGTATAATGCTAAGCGAAATAAATCCGTCAGAGAAAGTCAAATACCATATGATTTCACTCATATATTGAATTTAAGAATCAAATGAACAAAGGAAAAAGATGAACCATAAGCAAATTCTTAACTACACAGAACTGATGATTACCCAGGGGAGGTGGTTGAGAGGATGAGTGAGATGGGTGAAGGGGATTAAAAGTACACTCATCTTGATGATCAGAGTAACATACAGACTTGTTGAATAACTATACTGCACACCTTAAATTAATATAACCCTGTATGTTAACTGTACTGGAATTAAAACAAAAGAAACTTTTAAATGGCGCAAGGTTTTCTGTTACACAGGACAGACACTGAAGAACTCGAACAACAGAGCATATGCCCAAGCCAATAATCACTTGGTAACTTTAGCCAATGATAGGTTTCTTTCCCTTTTCATTTTAGTAAAGATATCTTGAGCAGTTACTGATGTTCAAGGAACAAGGCATTTGGGTAGGCTATCCAATGACATAACTCCCTGAATGAATTCACAGTTATGTGGGCCTACTCTGAAAACCAATTTGCCAAAGATGTTCTTTTTAGAAGTCACAATCACTCCAGGCTATGAACTTTCCAAGACCAGTGTTAGGGTTTCACCATGGGATCCCTAAGTGTTAGGCATCAGTTGCTTCCAGAAAGATGGTCATATGTTTTTCTGAGCCATACCTGAGCAGACCAAATTTATCTGTTGAATATGAATGTACACAAAGCCAGGGTATAAACAACCAAAAACAAAAAACAAAAAAACAAAAACCAAACCAAAATTCCCTCCTTCTACCTCTGTTCATCTCCCACCCTTCTGCACCATGTGTCTTTCATTATAATGTTCTTTCCAACAATTTCCTCACCAGTCCATGGCTAAGTTATCTGCTTCCAAAGGTAAGAGGTTGCAGTTAAGTTACAGTGGGGTTTTCAGGTGGCTTTTAGCCTTTATTGGAAGATGCTGGTGTGCCACAGCTTTGCAAAGCCAGCATTTTAAAGAATGCTCACTTGGAGTCAAATATCCCTGATATATCTACAAAAGGTAAATTGATTCCCAGATAAAGTGCATAAGAAATTATATAATTTGGACTGTTTGCAATTTTAATTTAAAAAGTTCCAAAACAATAGGGAACTATAACTTAACTGTTCACATGTGGAGCAAGGCCAAAATTCCATTGCAATAATGAGGGCCCACTCAGAAAAATTAGAGAATATCTCTACTCAAATTTTTGTTCTGGGAAGAGGTAGGATGACATTATCTAACATAAGGTACAAAATTTTATGCAAGAAATGGATGAAGGAGGAACTAATAACAAAAACATAAAATGGAAGCCATCCTCTGATATCATGAATAAAATCTAGGGCATTTAATGGCTAGCTTATCTCCCACAACTTACTTTTCCTCTTTTATTTTTGAAAGAGAGCGCGAGCAAGCATGCATGCACCAGCAGGGAAGGGGCAGAGAGAAGAGAGACAGAATCAAAAGGCTCCACACCATCAGCGCAGAGCCCAACACGGGGCTCGAACTCACACACCATGAGATCCTGATGGGAACTGAGATCAGGAGTCAGACTCTTAACCCACTGAGCCACCCACGTGCCCCCCACAACTTACTTTTAAATTCAGAGCAAAATCCCACTAAAAAATAATCCTTGGACCCCATTTGCAATTGGATATGCAGTAAATCACATCTGAAGCACCATCTCAATCCACAGCTGTTTTCCTGACTAGGGGACCATGGGTTGTAAGAGATGAATGTCTCAGGGCTCTTTAAAGTTCTAACAGAGGCAAGTGAGTACAGCTGTGTTAGGGAGAAGAGGAAGTAATAGAAGGAGAGGTACCTTGCAAGACAGTAATACGATCATCACTGTCACCCTTTGTCAACTGTATCAAGAGAGAGTACTCAGGTCAGAGCCACCTCCTATGTGACACTGGTCAGTGTACACATGGCCTCTGAGTGGATCCATTACTAAAGCACAGAGTTTGCATACAGATCTCAAAATGACCTTGCCATGGGGAGCTGTGATAAAGCTGAAGCCTTCTTATCAGAGGAGAGATAATCCTAGCTACTATTCTGGAGTCTTCCTTCCCACCTGGAAAAGATTCCAAACTGCTAACATCAATCTCAGAAGAACTGGTCCTTTCTACAGAGGATGCCCAAAATTAACTTTGTCACTAGTCCCAGATGTTCCTTTTCATTGGCAGGCAAGGTTTCACATGTTATGACTATGACAATGATAAGTCAATTATTTCTCAGAAACCTTGAAATTGTTGCACATCTGTCTTGAGAACCGTTTTGAAGCTCTATGACATTCTGAATACAACACAAAGCAACGTGCTCTATAACTTCCCCAGAAATCCCAATTTCTGAGAATAATATGCAAACTACAGACTATTTTTAAAATGAATCCTTGTAGAGCACAATTGACAGTTTTTGACTGTCTTGCATTTAGGCCCCCTTTCTCTTGGTAATGGCACCCAAGTCATCATTTAAGCATGACCCTCTCCACGGTGTTTCAGGGGAAGCCAACCCAAACTCCAGCTGTAAGGGATGGGAGTGTATGGGGCAGGAGTCCGGTGCTTAGGCTTGAACTAACCAGCATAATCCCACCACTAGCCATAGAGATCAGTTCAGTAACTGGCACAGGTTCTAAAATGGCCTAATCAGATTGAACCCCAGAAATCATTTTCAAAGATTAAAGGAAGAAGTATATCCTTCCCTGGTGTATTTGAATAAGGAATGAGATAACAGCCAACTTAAGAGTATGAAGACAGGGGCGCCTGGGTGGCGCAGTCGGTTAAGCGTCCGACTTCAGCCAGGTCACGATCTCGCGGTCCGTGAGTTCGAGCCCCGCGTCGGGCTCTGGGCTGATGGCTCAGAGCCTGGAGCCTGTTTCCGATTCTGTGTCTCCCTCTCTCTCTGCCCCTCCCCCGTTCATGCTCTGTCTCTCTCTGTCCCAAAAATAAATAAAAACGTTGAAAAAAAAAATTTAAAAAAAAAAAAAAAAAAAAAAGAGTATGAAGACAAAACGTGCTGAGAACGGAACCAAAGCCAAGGAACTAGATTGAAATGGAAAGAAAGCAGATCTTGGTCCCAACATTGCAACTGCCAAGGCAAGCCTGGACAGAAATCAGCTCTACCTTCATGAACCATTCATCTTCATTGGTTAAGGCCATTTGGCATTTTTCTGTAATCTGCAACTGAAAGTATACCAGCTAATCTAAGCATTTAATAATGAACTGTGTTCCAAAGACCAAATTAGTAGAAAGTTACTAAGTAAATAAATAAATGCACTGGTTCAAAAATAGAGTTTTTCAAATGACTAGGGACAAGCCAAGAAATCTTTTTCTTCTCTGCCTTAGTAACTACACGTTTGATTTTGGTTTTTATGTTTTGGTAACTACCCTTCACCTTACCTTAGAAAAGATTGAAATTATAATATTCTTAGCTGGAAGTTGCTTGTGACTGGAAAAGACTGGCTGTTATACAATTTTTATATGAAATGGAAATCCTGACAAGGGTCAAACTATCAGAAAGAGAAGCTTGGATCAATTTTCTTTTTTTTAAGTGGGCTCCGTGCCCAATATGGGGCTTGAACTCATGACACTGATATCAAGAGATGTATGCTCTACTGACTGAGTCATCCAGGTACCCCTTGGATCTGTCGGATTTGGACTGAACTGTGCCTGAACACACCTCCTCAGTATCTAGTGACAAATGGAGGTATGCAACAGTATTTGATCCACTTTACAGATGACATTCACTAGACACGAGTATGATGGGGAAAGTGGCTCAAACGCCCCATCTCATGCTACCCTAGCTGTGTCTTGTGGCCAACCCTTCTCTTCCCTTGTCACCTGATAGTCTGGCCAATTTCCATAAAAAAAAGAGCCACATCTACAAGGAAGCAGGCAGGTACATATAGATGTGCACAGAGGCATTCAATTGTGCAAGGGTGTCCCCCTGCCCTCAGCAGTAACAGATGCTAGGACCACCATGATTTCACCTCTTATCAAATGCCTTTCAAAAAGCCTCAACACGGGGCGCCTGGGTGGCGCAGTCGGTTAAGCGTCCGACTTCAGCCAGGTCACGATCTCGCGGTCCGTGAGTTCGAGCCCCGCATCGGGCTCTGGGCTGATGGCTCAGAGCCTGGAGCCTGTTTCCGATTCTGTGTCTCCCTCTCTCTCTGCCCCTCTCCCGTTCATGCTCTGTCTCTCTCTATCTCAAAAATAAATAAACGTTAAAAAAAAAAATTAAAAAAAAAAAGCCTCAACACTTCTCCTACCTTTTTAACAAGCAATTATGGAAATATCCAAATTTAAAAGTTAAGTTATAGCCATACAACATTAGGCAGTGGATGAAATTTTAGTTAAAATTATCAATTTTACCCATGGTATATCATGGTATATCACAGATATGGTCTGTAGGTATGCTATTCCCCACTACCATGTAATGCACGGTTAGGACAGTGCTATCCATTTATAGCCTGAGAGTGTAATAGGTGCAAAAAATTGGAGTTGAATGAATTCACCAAGTTTACTGAACACAAATTAAGTGTCTGACAATGTATTAGAAGTGAACAGCAAAACTAAAGGTGCCAGAACACTGACATCTCTCTGGAGGAGTTTCCAAATGAGCGAAGACACAACAAAAGACCATGAAGAATTCAAAATATTTACATGAAAGAAGTATAGGTTACTGAGGCTACAGGTGACTACAAATGTGTATGTTAAGAGGATTCTAGAAAGGAAGCGCACTCAGAGTTGAGAGGGGCTAATCAGAGAATGTTTTCAACGAAGATGAGTTGCCCACTGATTGCTGAAAGCAGAAGGGGTTAGCTGGAAAGCCTAAGACTAGCATTCATGGAGATAAAATACTAAATCTTCCAAGAGACCCTGTCTCTTTTTGCTCACCACTGGAGCTCCAGGAACGAACACTGTATCTGTTGCTTATTCAATAAATGTCATATGAATGACTGAAGGTCAATAGGCATTTGTTGGATCAATGAATAAGTAAGCAGCAAATTCTACTGACTAGTAGATATCAGAATTCATCTGCAAGACTGTCAAGAAATCCAGGTACTGACTCTAAGAATATATGCAGAAACGGAAGGGTGTTGGTGAAGCTGGCTTCATGCTTAAAAAACAACTAAAGAGTATGACCTACAAGTACAAAGGCAAAGGAGTAGGTTGAAAATAGCATGGGTAAATAACGTGAGGGGTGGGGGAGGTCAAAATCTGGCAACAGGTGCCACCCACTATGTAATTCCCAGAGCAACCCTGACCTGCTGTTTTGCTTACTGCCAGGGCAGCTGATGCTGTTGGACAGAGCACAAGTGGTGTTTACACCAGAGGAGACCATCTGGAAACGCAATCAGAGACCTGAGCCTCGGGGGATTACTGGACCCAGCCAAGCATGAAAGGAAGATTTGTGCCCAAAGCTCTTTGGTCCTGTCATGACCTTAGCTCCATGCAGCCATAATTTTGACCCTTTAATGTAACTAAATCAACTACAGTTACTTTTGCAGGCGCTGGCTCAGGCAATTGTCATCAAGGAGAAGGAATTAATACTGAGGCAGGTAGCAAGCAGCAAAAAGCCACGGCTGTTTTGCAAAGATGAACACACTCATCGTCAATTATTAGCCAGAGTAGTTTTTGTCATGGAAATTCTATAGAACATATCGAGTATGGAAGGTAATAAGTAAACATCACAAACAACGTGATTTTGAAATGGAATTGTATCAAAAATACCTGCAGGGGTCTTCCAAAATATCCACGAATTCAAATAAAATTTGGATTTTCCTGGCCTTACCAGCTCTCTGACAATGAATTTGGCAGAAGCAGCCTTTACAGGCTCATTCTATGCTTAGACTATTTTATATTCTTCAGTTTTTAAAATTAAATTTTCTGCTGCCCACAGATTCCTTTGGGACATCACCTAATTTCTTTAAGCCTTAACCGAAGACTAATTTCCTGGCCAGATACTATGGATATAAAGCTATGTCCTTGGTATGCTAAAATGTAGACCAGCTTATGCAGAAAGATATCTATACAGCTGACCACAAACACTCAATCTCTTTGTGAAAGGGTACATGATTCAGAGTAATGAAGCAATGAAAGCCACCCTATCAAAGCAAACAATCAAATAAAATGAAAAGAGGAGAGGAGGAGTGAAAGTAAAAATGGAAGCAGAAATAATTTATTTTTTTGTTGAGTGAAATCTGCCTAGGAAGGCTACCCAAGTGTTACCAAAGAAAAATGATATTTATGAGAGCTGGCATTCAAATACAACTTCTTAGGAGTTCAGCACCTAAAAATCATACTACAGCAACCCATCCTTTGATGTAAAGAATTTTAACCATGATGCTTGTGTTTATCTTGTCCAACTGGTTATGCAAAGGTATTACTATTATTCATTCATTAAAATTCATACCAAACTTCATGTTATTTTGTAGAGAATGAAGATCACCTCAAAGAAGAAGAGAAAATACAGGCCCATTTTCTCCCAGCAACTGTGGAAGACCATATGGAAAGTCTTACTCAAATGGCCATTATTCTTTCATGACAAGCGGCTTGCATACTTGCAGCAGTTTGAACCAAGACTGCCCAAATATCAGGGAAAACTCCCCGTGTCTTTCTTATTTTCAACTAAAATATCTGCAACACTAAAAACACGAAAGCTGCTGTACAGCACTGCTTTGTTCACTAGCAAGATATTTAAATGATAAAAGCAATTAGTGCCATGAAAAATGTACATTCCCACTTTCTATTGTGATACTCTGAACCAGAAGAACCAAAACACGATCCTCGCACGGAGCCAGCAAATGCACAGGCCAATGGCTTCCGTGGCTCCGTTTCACCTAGCTTTCAGGTCACTGCTGCAGCTGGTGAACGATTTTCCTTCCAGTGTGTTTCTAAAATTATCCTATTTAGAGGATGTATCAGTTAGGATTAGGTTTAATCATGTAACTGGGGGGCGGGGGAACTAAACTTAAGCATGACTGACGTTTCTTCATATGAAATATACCCAGGCAGAAGGGGGCCAAAGCTAAAACGGGACCTCCACATCATCAGGGACCCAAGCCCCTTCCATTTTCCTCCTCTACACCCAAGCGCTGGCTTCCATCCTCAAGGCTGCCTCATGGCTCTAAACAGTCACTGAAACTCCACTGAAATGGATGCAATAACCAGATGCTTATGTCAAGCCTGAAGGAGAAAAGGTGGACAGGCAAACTGCACCCCTTCCAGTTCCATTTGCTCCCCTGGAGAGACATCCCTGAAGACCCAAAGAAACATCCTATTCATTGAACAGAGTCTCGTAGTTTTACCCAGCTGTAAGAATAGTCAAGGTAGCCTTTTATCCCATGCAGCAGGGTACGCAATTCAAAAGGAGAACTTTTTTTTAATATTTCTGAGAGAGAGGGAGGGAGGGGGGGGAGAGAGGGAGGGAGGGGGGGGGGGAGAGAGAGAGAGAATGAGTTGGGGAGAGGCAGAGAGAGAGGGAGACACAGAAACTGAAGCAGGTTCCAGGCTCTGAGCTGTCAGCACAGAGCCCAACACGGGACTCAAACCCAGCAACCTCAAGATCATGACCTGAGCTCAAGTTGGAAGCTGAACCAGCTGAGCCACCCAGATGCCCCGAGAATTCTATTTCTAGGGAAAACACAGAGTGAGGATAGTGAGAGAGAACCATCATTCTATGGTTCTGTGTCAGACAGGATGCCTCTAAATGTAGCAATGATAGCTACAGACTAACTTCAATTTCAAAAACATAGAAGTTGACTTGCCCTCCAAGATGCTTGCTCACTCTCTCCCTCTCCCCTTGTGTGTGTGTACATATATATGTGTGTGTCTCATCTCCTCTCTCTTTTCCTGTTTCTTACATTTTGTGACAGTTTCTTTCTGTCTCTTTCATATCCTGGACAAGTTACTTAACTGCTCTGTGTCTTAATTTCTTCATCCAGAAGATGGGGATAACAATAGCCCTGACCTCAGGTTGTTGTGGGGGTAGATGTGTTCATATGGTGTTAGACATTTAATTCCTCTGCTCAGCTACTCTCCCTTCCCTGTTCTTTCAATTTATTTCCACCTCCCTTATACTAGCAGCTAGAAGAAAATAATAAGTGGGGAACATTGGGAGAAAAATCATTTGTTGGATGCACTAACAGTCTGCACCCCAGTTATTAATTTTTAAATCAAGTGACTTTTATGTACATGGCTGCACTTAATAAAAGTAATAAACACATAAAATATATAGTATAAGTAAATTTAATTTTTTTCCTTTCATGTGGTTAGGGTTTATTTTTTCTTCTGTGCATCCCTGACCCTCAGTAAAAAATATTTATGTGAGGTAGAAGGGGGATCTTTAAAAAAATCAATTTCTGTAATGTTCACATATGGTGTGTGCATGTGGGTGCACCAAAACTCACTGCAAGCTTGACAACTGCCTGATGCTAATATTTAGCTAGTGGTATCCTTCCTGGCCCCTTATTGAACATAATTCCCCTTCATTAATTATTTTGTTAATAAAAGCAATTTGCTTCACACACATCTGCAGAAACAGATAAATTTACCTTAGTCATCTCTTGAGAAAACATCCAACGGGAATCAGGAGACAAGACATGTAAAGTCACTTTTTTTGTTTTAAACTGCTGGGATTTATTGATCACGACTTACCTGGCAGTAAGTTGCCACTGATATAATGCACCAGCCACAGATACGAACAGACCCCTTCCGCATCTGATCCAGAAAAGCCATTTGGAAGTGATAAAAGTTATTTCCAGTGTATTTATTTTGCCTCACAAACCCCATCAGGAAATCAAAGCAGTTTCTGTGCCCTTTCTAGGCCCAGAGGTAAAAAAGAAACCATGAAAGCCCTTGCAAATCCACACGGGAAGCACAATCTCTTGCAGGAACCAACGTTTCTGGAGTTAGATAGATGCTGTATTCAAAGATTCTGCATTCTCCAGATTGTCTTTAAATTTTTTCACGTTTTGATCCTCCATTCCCCAATTTAAAATGGGAATCATGATAAGCCACCACATGAAGATTTTCATGAAAATCAAATATAATAGAAAATTACTAGCCCTAATTGCAATAACCACAAATTATTTGTCTTTGCATCAGTAGAAAGTACAATTATGGTACCTATTTGGTCATTGTGTTATAGTTTTCAAAGGACTAGGACAGTTTGTTTTGTTTTTTGTTCTGGCTTTTTGAGTTTTGGGGGGATTTTGTTTTGTTTTTTTCTTTAGGTTATTACATTTATTGTGGAAAATGATGTCTCCCTACATCCAAAGGCAAGTGTCAAAATCTACTCTCAACTTTTCCAATATTAACACATTTCCAATGATTGAACTGACCTGACAAGATGCTAAATATGCCACAAAACTAACAGTGGTGAAATTAGTTTAAAAACAAACCAAATTTTCCAATAAAAGTTCCACAAAATAAAACAATGTAATATTCAGGCTGCTAGTCAGCTACAGTTTATACAATTTTATTATAAATAAAAATGGATTTATAATGAATTGAGTGGGACACTCCTTAAATTTCCTCTAACCAAAATTTTCCGATTTGGGGGTAGCATTAGAAGTAAACTGCAAGATACCTATAGCAGACTGTTAATTAGGTCAAGGATCAGTATGGGGTTAGTGATTTAAAAGAGACCCTGCCAATACATCCTTATCCTGCTGACATTGTTTTGGAGGAGGCAATCAGTCACTTGGTGTTAAAGCTAGGGAAAAAAAAAAAGGAGGAAAGCAAGCAAAGAAATGTAAACAAAGCTGCCATGAAAATACCTTTGGCCATAATTGTTAGAAAGGGTTTCATCTTTCCTGGTTGTCAGAGACTCTATATTTATTTGCTTCTGTATCTTTTTTGCAATTGTTCACTTTAAAATGTCAGGGCTAATATTTGTAGCCACATCAATTCATAAAACATGGCCCCCTCTGTTGGCTTCTTGGGTACCAAGGAAAATATTGACAGTAAAACCTTGCCTGAGATTGCTACTAAAAATAAACTTCATAAATTTCTCATGCCATTGTTCTTTGTCTCCTGAGATGGTTTCTATTTGCAAAACAAGACACCTTCTTCTAATGTGTCTGCATATGAAACCGAAATCTAGACTTCCAAAATAAAACTATAGGAACAAGAATGCAGAACTCTGAGTTTGTTTTTGGCTCCTAAGTTAAATTATTATTTCATCTCTGTGAAACCAGGCCTGTCTTTTGCTTTAAATGCCACCCTATTACATAAAAAGAATGAAAAACACTTTGCCTTTCAGAAATCTCTAATATCATTGGGAGGATAGAGACTATTTTGGTATTACTGTTCACAAATATTCACTGACCCTCCCTACGGAAGAATTCTATTTCCTCAACCTATAGATGTCAAGTTGTTGTTGTTGTTGTTGTTATTGTTTGCCATTGGACTTGTTTAGATCAACAGAATGTGAGCAGAAGTGGCACATGTCACTTCTGGGTAGAGGCTTCAGGACTCTCACAGTGACTATCTCTTCCTCTGCCACAAGGCTGGCAGTGTTTAGGATCATGAACACTGGGCCAGACTGGGTCTCAGAGTGAAGTTCACAAGAGGCAAAGCTATAGATGATGCCCAAAGGACTCTGAGAATTCTTTCTTTATTTGTGCAAGCCACTGAGATGTGAGGGACATTAGTTACCACAGCCATTACCTAGCCTATCAAAATTTACACATAATTAAGGAAAATACGGGCTCTCTATTCAAGTAATGTGAGTTTAGGTACTGATTTTCACTTACCTGTGTGACCTCGGGCAACTTTCTTAACTCCTGTCTTCCTCATCTATCAAATGGGGGTACCTATTAACTAGTTTTCTTACAAAGAATCAATGAAGCAACACCTAAAGCCTGGCTTTACTTAAGTTCAATAAAGTTATTATTAAATAAGGGCTCTACCATGGTTCCTTTAAACAGAGATCTGTTAACATCCTCTCCAAAGATCTCTACCTAGGAAAAAAACAGTATAAAAAACACAATCAAAATCATTTCACAAAGAAGCCAGGGATTTATTAAGTGATCCCAAAGGTGCTGTTAGGCAAAAATCTAATCTCCATTTTAATCTGAATGATTATGTTACACCTCCAAAACTACAAATAACAGAAATAACTGATTATTTTGTAGTCCAATACTAACTTATCCATATGTTTTATTCTCTAAGACTATGCCTATTTGTAGGTCACATTTCTGAGAAGCCACCTTCACCCTCCTTGAGGGCCGAGGGCCTTAGAGCTGTAGGTTGAAGTCCCAAGCCCTCTTCCTTCCTTAGAAGTTCTTTATGTCCTCAATGTCCATTGTCTCTGTCTGGATCCAAATTTCCCTTTGTGTACCTATAAATAAACTTCTGAACAAATTTGAGTTGATGGGTTAATGGAATTTCCCTTCCTTCCTGGGGTCCTTCCAATTCTATGGCTAATTCTCTGCATGTGGATCAATAACCACTGTGGTGTCACATCTGGAACAGGGAAGTGAGAGGAGGGGTACCTTGCTTGAGGAGCCTCCAAACTACAATATATGTTTATCAATGTAACCATCTCCCCAAACACTCATCAAAATGAGAACTTGTTGGTTAGAGAAAAAAATGTATTTGAACATCCATTTAGAGACAGCCAAATGTAACTGTAATAATTACCCTGTGTCTTCTGTGCTCTTAGCTCTTGTAACAGGAAGTTCTGATGAGTTATACCCAGTCCAGGGTAATTAGAGTTCAGGTAGATATTCGATACAATATTCTCTCACAAAGGAAAGTTGCTTGGGAATATTTTAGATGGTTGTGATCTGGTTCAAGCTTTGCTTAACATGCCCAACCAGAGGCTTGAAAGAACACATTATGCCCCAAGTCTCATTAAAATTAATGGAAATTCCCCTGTATTGGTCAGTGGAAATGAAGCTTCACATTGGCCAAAGCATATACTGCAAATTTATAAAAGAAAAGAGGAACTTTTTAAAAACTTGGAATAAATATAAAAAAGCAGCTCAGACTGGGAGACAAGATAGCACACATAAGCCAAGTTTCTAATTTTGGAGGCACTTCAAAACAATGATTCCCCACAACCCCTCTTAACAAACATCCCTTTGACACTGGAAAGACTTTAAGAAAAGTGAAAATTCATGCTTCCTAGTTTCTCTCTAACACATAAAAATGACGTAAGTGTATCTGGATTCCCGCTGAGTATTTTTTCAAGTACATCAGACTCATCACACTACCCCCTGAAAAACCTGACAAACATTGCATTTTCCCATAAGTAGAGAATAAGACAAGTATTAAAAAAGCAAAACCATTCTGGGCATTAGTTTAGAAAACTTGCAAAAAGAACTAAGGGTCCAAAAGTGCTCCCGCTAAATTGGTATTTGCCTAACATATGCTTTTCTAGTGCTCTTTTAACGGTCTTTGAAAATAAGATAGATAACCAGAAGAAAAAAAAAAGAGCTTAAACTCCATCCTAGACTTTACTCCACCATAGTGGGCGTAGAACTATTTAGGGATTGCTAATAGCCGTGATGCTTATAATTCCATGACAGTTACCAGAAATGATCAGAATGTGGCTCTCATTCCAGAGCTAACTGGAGCTCTTTAGTTAGCTTTGGCATGAAATTACATGGTGCATCTTTCATCTCCATTAAGGACTTGAGAACCACAACCATATTACAAAGGTATAAAACCAATCACACTGGAATAGGGTACTTAAGTATTTGTTATGCCACCACATACGACTCTTATCTCACATTGAGCTTGATCTTGCTTTTAGAAGGCCTAATGACTACTTGCATATCCAGACAATATGAACTAGAATCTATGTTCTAAGATAAGTCACACAAAACACAAAAACCCCAAATGACTTGAGATATTCATGCCTGGTGTCTAATCATTAACCTACAGACTTATTTTTCTCATAAAATGTATGAATTTTCCATCGCTAACTGCTTTCAATAAGTTCCAAATGTTCATAATTCAAGGTCATGAGTTCGATTCCCACCAACCATTTCTAACACATTACATGATACTGTAGCAGGTACCATTTGTTGAGAGACCATTCATTCTCTAGGGCTATTTTCACATTTTGGTATGATCTGGGGTTTCTTAGGAGAGTATTGGCAAGTTTGGTTAAAGGCAAATAAGCCCTGGAAGTTAGAGACAGTAAATTGTTCTGGAAAGATTTAGAGATGTATTTTCCCTGGAGCCATTTGCTCATGAAATAAACCCTAAAGACATCTTTCCACTCTCCCCTAGAGTCATCTGCTTACATTACAGAATAAAAGTCTTTCTCTCTGGAGGTAAGAAAGGGAAGATGTGCCAGCTTCCTTATGTAAGCACCAAGGGCCATAATTTTAGGATTCCTCTCATGTGATACAACATTGCTATATATCTGGCCCCTTATCAGATCACCCCACAGGGACTGGGGCTTGGCGAAGTAGGACTAAGATGTTCTGTGGGTAATCAACAGTCTATTCTGTGATCCAGAGATCTCATATTTCCTAACAACATAGGACTACAGGAGCACCTGGGTGACTCAGGAGGTTAAGCATCCTACTCTTGATCTCAGCTCAGGTCCTGATCTCACCGTTCATGAGTTTGAGCCCCGTGTCAGACTCTGCGCTGATGGCCTAGAGCCTGCTTGGGATTCTGTCTCTCCGTCTCTCTCTTCCCCTCCTTGGATCATGCACACATGCTCATACTTTCTCTCTCAAAATAAACAAACTTAAATAACATAGGATTACATATATAAACTTAACACCACTCGTCACACAAAGGAACTATCACTTATAACTCCTAAAGGTATCTCTGCCTTCCTGTCCAGTTATGCTGAAAGCACAGTATATGGGACATGGTGCAGAGAACTGGTTAAGAGGAAAGAAATTTGTTCTGGTCACTTAATTTATCTTTTTCTTTAAAAAAAAGAAAACATTTCTAGGGGCACCTGGGTGGCTCAGTCGGTTAAGCGTCCGACTTGATTCAGCTCAGGTCATGATCTCAGTTTGTGAGTTCGAGTCCCATGTCAGGCTCTGTGCTGACAGCTCAGAGTCTGGAGTATGCTTTGGGTTCTGTGTCTCCCTCTCTCTCTCTGCCCCTCTCCTCCTTGCTCTCTGTCTCTGTCTCAAAAATAAGTCAACATTAAAAAACTTTTTTAAAAAACATTACTAACATTTGAAAGAAACAAAAAGGAAAGAAATTAGCCATTGTATCAGGTGAGGTTTCTCATTCATAACTCACTGCCAAATTCAAGATCTAACAACTATGTAGGAAGCTGAAAATACGAACAATTGGCTAAAACTTGGGGAAAGAAGTTACTTTTGTTAGGAGGGTCTGGTCAATAATAAATGCAAAGTGAGAATTACCTAAAATATACACTATTTTAAACAAAAAAGCACAAATCACATATCCAAAATTGGAGGTAGAGGCCAAGCTGCTTTATTTAACTCCTATTCTATCCTGGACCTAGGAGTTCAACTGCCTTTAAATAAAATGTCACAACACATTTTTCAAAAGTATCTAATAGATTTTATTTTGTATTTGAATCATCACAGAGGGGCTCCTGGGTCACTCAGGTGGTTAAGCTTCCAACTCTTGATCTCAGTTCAGGTCATGACCTCACAGTTCATGGGATCAATCTCCACGTTGGGCTCTGTGCTGACAGTGCAGAGCCTGTTTGGGATTCTCTCTCTTCCTCTCTCTCTGCCCCTCCCCTGCTTGCACACGCATAAGCTCCCTCTCTTTCTCTCTCAAGTAAACTTAAACACAATAAATCATCACAGAATTCCTGACAAAAAGTTTAATAACATATAGATCACACGACAGCAGATAAAATGTTAGGGTACTTCTTTCCTCACATAGTAGGTACACATAGCCATAGAGCCTATTTGATAGAAAAAGGCTTAAAATAGAAAAATTGTTTTAATATGAAATCAGATGAATCATATCAAAAAAAACCATCCCAATTTAACTTGACCCAGCACCTGGCTATAAATATGTACTAATTAGTGAATTACAAAGCTGACATTGAGCACTCTTCTTCAATGTCATGGGTAGACCAGAAATTTTTACAAGTTGACCTTATGTTTCTTTACTTTTCTAGCCCCCTCCCCAATTTTTTTGAGACAGGCTTGATAAATACCTTTCTAGTAGCATCCATGGGAATTAGTTATTTGTAGGCACAAAAACAGTAACAGCAAAATCAGTGGTCCTTCCACAAGATTAGCTCTCTCTCTCCCTCAAAAAATGTTTCAACATAATGTGTAGAAGAGAGAAGTAGGTCTACTGAAATTGATTAAAAATATTAAATATTATTTGTGTGTAAGGATGATTCTCAAAGGAATGAATGATTTATAATTTAAGTGTCCTCCCTTAATATCTTACAAAAGGAATTTCAGATGATGAGACTGATTCTTTAAATTGTTTTTTTTTAACATTTATTTATTTTTGAGACAGAGAGAGACAGAGCATGAACAGGGGAGGGTCAGAGAGAGAGGGAGACACAGAATCCGAAACAGGCTCCAGGCTCTGAGCCATCAACACAGAGCCCGATGCGGGGCTCGAACTCACAAACCGCGAGATCATGACCTGAGCCGACGTCGGGCGCTAAACCGACTGAGCCACCCAGGCGCCCCAAGACTGATTCTAAAGTAAATGAGCTTATACAGATTTAAAACATGTCAAATTTACATACAATGCAACTTACCGAGAACAACTTTTTGTTTGCAGGGGGCATAGTGGTTTTGTTTGTATTAGGAAAACAGCTCCATTTTTCATCACAAGCTTCAGTTCTGAGGATGTTTAAACAAAGAATGAAGAATCAACTGGCAAGAGGGATATTCCTGGCTCTAATACATCACATATTGATTTCTTTTAAGGAAAGAAAAAATGCAAATAAAGAGAAGATTTTCTAATCTATCTAACAGCATGTTTTCCCTCATTCAAATGCAAATGTTCTCCATATGTT
Source organism: Prionailurus bengalensis (assembly GCF_016509475.1). NCBI lineage: Eukaryota > Metazoa > Chordata > Mammalia > Carnivora > Felidae > Prionailurus > Prionailurus bengalensis. Next base: position 29,617,533 of record NC_057344.1, on the reverse strand, counting down.
CTGACTTTGCACGTGTAATAAATATTATGCGAGATAGCTTAGTGACCCTACCAGTGGGCCTGATTCTTTAATTTCAGAAGCTCGGAGAAAACCAGGGGCGTGCAGCAGAGCTCTTCTCATCCTCCGTAATCAGTAATGTCAGCAGAATGCCCCTGGTCCATCACCTACTGACTGACTCACCTTCTGATGTCTGCAATATCAGCCCAGCACTCCATTACAAGCCTTTGTGAGATAGCAGAGAATGACAGAGGGGAACAAAAGTCTTGTTTCACTAAAAGGGAGGGGGAAGTGCTGAGTTGCTAGAGAGAACATTCTTAGGTGTCCCTAACACAGAATCCCTCCCACAGTTTTAGTGTCCTCATTTCATTCAACAACATTTGCCATGTTCTTAACGACTTGGGGAAGCAATGTCTGCCTTGATAGAGACTTAATGCAAGCATTGCTCAGAGACACATCATCCCAAAAGATGTAACTACGTAACTAGTAGCTCTTATAGCATATTTTCTAACAAAGGACATTCTGATTTTATACCTAATGTTTTTAATTTTTCACAGAAAAAAAATTAAATATACGTATAGCTTGTCTTCTTCCTTTTGGAACTTAATGTATGTAACATTTAAATCAATCGGCAGGTGAATAACAATAAAATATGAATTTTTATAGATGTCAGGAAGAATGTCAATGAAACAGTTAACAGGGCTTTGTGTTTAGGGCAGAAGAGGCAATGTCATTCATTTGGCATTTCTTCTAAAGATGTCCTAGTTGAACAGTACAAGCTTTGGAGGTCAAATGGAGCCAGAAGACCTCAATTCTGGTCCCAATTCTCCTCCTTATTAGCTGTCTTGGTGTGGGAAAATCATTCAAACTTCCCAAAGCTTAGAATTTTAATAACCACACTTTGTCTAGTTCACAAAGTAAGGATCCAGAGGACTAATATGTTCCAGATTATTTTTTTAAACTTTTAGAGAATGATACAAATGTAAAACACATAAGGACAGCTTGGTCAATATATGGTTATAATACAGAAACTCCTATATGTATGTAATTTTTTTTTAAGTTGAGACCTTTTCTATTTTTCTAAAGGTACTTAATAAGGAGAGGTGATAAAAGAAGGAATTACAGAAATTTAATCTTAATATCTAAGTAATAATTACGCTAGAACTCCAGTAACTTGGACATGACTGAGGATCAGCGAGTTGGGTGGTCGCTAAAGAGAAGAGCAAAGAGAAACAATGAAGCATGACACAGAAAAAAGGAGTCAGGCCTAAGGACAGGTGGCTCCCTTGAGAGAGGGACCCATATCTGGCCCAGGTTCAAGTGCTCATGCCTAGGTCGGAGGGAAAGGGGGCTACAGAATCACAGATAAAACCTGATGCTGTTCCTTTACTAAACACAAACTATCACAGGCACTGAGGCTTCAGAAGTAACAGGAAGCAGCATTAGTGCATCAAAACCAAACATGCACATTTTGCAGATATCAAAACCGGAACAAGCACCGGGGTACTCTGATCCGGGGTATCAAACCCCTCCACAGCACATGTGAAAATGAGGATACAGGATAGGAAGAACAGAAAATGTCACTGTTTTTTTAATCTGAGGGGTCCAGGGATAATTTGAGAGAAAAGACTTGCAGAGGGTACTGTTTGGGAGGAGCAGAAGCAGAGAAATCGACCCTGTTGACAACTACTATAGCCTGAATGTTACTCCCATGCAAGTGGACATTAAGAAATGTTGCCAATAGGAGCACCTGGGTGGTTCAGTCTGTTAAGCATCCAACTCCCGCTCAGGTCATGATCCCACGGTTAGTGAGTTCAAGCCCTGCATCAGGCTCTGTGCTAACAGCTCAGAGCCTGGAGCCTGCTTCGGATTCTGTCTCTCTCTCTCTCTCTCTCTCTCTGCCCCTGCCCCAGTCCCACTTGTGTGGTCTCTCAAAAATAAATACATGTTAAAAAAAATTTTTAAAAAAAGAAATGTTGTCAATAAATAGGAACATTAAATACAGAAGAAATACTTAGAAAACACAGTATTTACTTGCCCAAAAGGTATCATTTATTAATTACAAGGGAAGACTCAGCCAGTGCTAAATACTACCATATAATACTCCTAGTAAACATTCAAAATAACTTAACAAAATATTTTATGGTGAATTTATTGATCTGACTCTAATAGCTAATATTTAATGAATACATACTATGTGCCAAACACTATGCTACAGGCTTTTACAAGGATTATATTATTTAGCTCTCCCAACAAATCTACAAAGTGGTTTCACCTTCACAGTAATGCTTTTTCACAGGTGAATAACTGAGGGCCTAGGGAGCTTTGAGTGACTTTGCCAAGGGCAAACAGCCAGGGAAGGGACCAGGATCGGAGAGGAGCCGTCTGACTAGTGCTGCCCACCACAACCAAGACACGAGGCGGGGCGGGGGGGTACTCCATGCAGCTAAGGGGCGAAGACAACCAGTGAGTAAAGTCTGTAGAAACACCGTGCCAGAAGACATCTACAACTAGAACAAGTCCACGGATGCTCGGGAAGACCACGTGCATGCCAGGTATATCCCATGCCATATTTATTGGCTCCAGCTACATTTTGCAATTTGCATTTACATAAGCTGTGAGGCTAAAAACATTCTTGGATTAAGATCTGAGTACAAAATCCAAACTTTGCCTTTAACTAGTATGTACACTTTGGGAAATGACAACCCCTCTGAAACTGTTTATTAATGTATAAAAGGGGAGATGAGGAGTAATGATGATCATGCATTTGAGGAACTGCTGTAAGATTTAAATGAAGTCACAGGGCTGAAGCAGTTAGGAAAATCCCAGCAGCATAGTCAGTGATAAAAGTGGCAACACACTCTTTCATCGTGTACAGCTGGTTCTTGTCAGAAAATAAAAATCGTGCAATACCAAGTGATTTGGAGCACTCATTGAAACGTAAAAAGTGTGCTAAAATTTTTAATGTAATAGGTAGCCTCGAATTCTTATCAAGAACTGGCCATGCTCACACTTGTTTATATGTAAACTATACAGTATTAACAATTTGAACAAACAATGACAAATATGTATAGAAGTAATCAAAATATAATGACAACATGGAGTATAGCCATGAGAGGCAGCTGTCGGCAGCAGAAAGTGAAAATAACTTGGAAAAGGAAACGATAGGTTCTGATCTTTTTCTTTTTCTAGCTTCAGTCTTATCAACAGAGTTTACATCAGCCGACCTCAATGATCCTGTCCAATTTTAAAACAAGCATGCTATTCCATTAATTTTCAAGTATTTTTGATAATCAGAGTAGTGGGACCCTGGATAAAAGCATCATTGCTATGCCCAATTCAGTGACAAATTTCAATCTCTTAAGGTCTGGATTTCATCCCACTGCCATACCCTTTGTTCTTCTGAACTTGAATGGACACTCTTAAATAGTCCAATGCTTAAGAGGCAAGACACCAGGAGTGACAAAGAACAGAAAAACAAGATGAAGGAGGGAAGGAAAAGGGGTGGAGAGGAGAAGGGAGGAAGAGTGGATGGGCGGGGAAAGGGAGGGAAGGAGAAAATAAAATAGTCTAGAAACTCCAGAAATTGGCTAATATGATCAGTAAGCTGTCCGGGAGATGGCTTAGTCCAGCAGTTCTCCAAGTGTCATCCAACTTTTAGCAGTATAGATTCTCAGGTCCCATCCAGACGTAGTATATCAGAAACTCTAAGCAATTTGTGTTTTAAAAAGTCCTCCAGGTGAGCTTGATGCACACTAACCCTTAAAACTGTATTCATTTTTGTTTTTCTAATGAATTCTAAGATCAAGCTTTTTAAACATTTGCAATCTTTAATACTCCATATTGAAGCAACTAATCCTACATTCTATCAAGGTTCAAAAATATCCTATAATCCATCCTCAAGCTTGAAATTTCACAGCTGTTACATATTGGGAGTATGTGATACTCTAAGCTCCCACATAATCTATTTCTATCTAGGAAGTCATGAAACAATTTTAGATTCCAAAGTAGCAGAAATGACCAGAGCTTAGAGAAATGCTGTAGGGATAGAAGGATATTATATCCTGCTAATAACACACAGCTTGAGGTTCTTATTCAATATATAGATTAATATGGCAAGAAAAACAAGCAATCAGTAGGACTACCTAGCAGTCTAATTAATGTGTATGTCATCTCGGTACTAAGAACATTTATAGCTCTTTTGTTAAATTGCAAAAGTCTCTTCTCTTGATAAGCTTTTCCACCCTCAAACTTATTTGAATGCTAATATTCTGATCAGGGCCATGGTGCACGTTTCTTATATACTATAAAATATAAGAAGGAATAGAATAAATACAGTAAAATAAAAATACTGAATAAGATATGGATATCTAACCACATTTAGTAAACCACAAAAACAAAACAGGAGACCAATAACATGCAGTACATCCACATGAGATAGAGTTTAAATGGCAGATTGAACATACACATCTATTTCCCCTATCCCAACTCTCATTGAAATTAGGAAAAACCATATTTTATAAGTTCATGACAACCATTGTTGGAAAAAATTTTATCAGTAGATAATAAATTTGAGCAAAAAATCCTTGAGGCAGATAAGATTAAATAAAGAAGAAATATAAGAAATCAAAGCCCAAACTTAAGTAGGAGAAATCTATAAGATCAAATCTCTTTAAAATAAACTCCAGATAACGCTCTGCACCAGACACCCCACTGTCAGAGTCAACCAATCCACAGACGCAAGAAGCCGTAACCAGGATAATTATGAAAGGACCATGGTATGAACAGCTGGAGAAGTTTGATGCCTTCTCCCATGCCTTTGTTTATTCTGTGACTAGCAGCCACAGTATTCATCACTAGAATAAAGTCCTGAAACCTACTTTCTAAATAAAGTCAACCATCTGCCTCGGGAATGCTCCTAGCCAGAATATAGAGAAAGTCACCATAGAGCTTGAGACGTCCAGAATCTCCCAAAGACAACAGAGGAGAAATAAAAGAATTATCTGCTGCCAACATTCACAGGAAAGCAAACCCTTCATGCAATCCTTAGATATACTGCTTCATGCAACAAGTATTTCCTCTGCACCCACTGGGTAACAAATATGATTCAGCATCCTCGGGATATACCCTGATGAGGAAGTGGTCAAGCTCCCACCCTAGCATGTTTCCATTCTGGTAAGGAAGAACAAAAACAAACAAGCCTATATTGGTCACCAAGCAGTGTTATGTGCTATGAAAAAAAAAAAATAACAGGGACGGGAAAGAGGAGAAAGAGTAACAGAGGATGATAATTACATAAGGAGTAATTCTTCTCTTTGGTGTGAGACCCAATGAAAGTGATACCTAAATAAAGAGTCTGAGGCTGAGGAAACAGAAAGATAAAATCCTTGAGGTGGGAACTTAACTTTCAAAAACAAGAAGGCCAGTATGACTGGAACATTGTAGTCAAGAACAGAAATGATAGAAAATAAAGTCAGAGAAGTAAGCAGAAGTTTGACAATGTAGGAGCATTCTGAAAAGGCTAAAGAGTTTGGATTTTACTGTCAGTATACTAGAAAGCCATTAGAAAGGTTTTGTTGTGTCATTTTTCAGGAACAATATGACATATTCTAAAAGATTCCCTCAGGCTGCCGAGTAGTTGATAAACATAGTGGCAAGAATGGAAGCTAGGGGACCATTCTGGAGGCTACTGCAGAATAGGTGAAAGATGATGGTGACCTGGGTTAGGGATGGAAGTGGGGAGTGGTGAGAGTTGCTCACATACCTTGTCTAAAAGTAGAGGCAGATGTGGCAGAACTGTTGCTGCATTGGTGAAGAATGTTGGAGAAAGGGAAGATTCAAAGATGAATGTGAGATTGGCATGAGCAACAAATGAATGGTATCATCATCTCTGATATGGAGGCTCTAGAAAGGAAGCAAACCTGCCCTGGGGTAGGAGATCAGTTTGGGTTCTGTCATGACTGAGATGCCTTTTCAACATCTGAGCTTAAGGTACTGAATGAGCAGTTGGCAATCACAAGAGGCAGATGCATTATTAGGAATATTAAAAGAACAAAAACAAAGTGCTATTTAGACCCTTAATGACAAATATAAATAGAAAACCAATATGCCAACGAATACATGATGAATAATAATAGCAAGAAAGTGAGGGAAACAAATGTATTACTTGGAACAGGCTAAATCTTCTTTTTTAAATTTTTTAAAAATGTTTATTTATTGTTGAGAGAGAGGCAGAGCACGAATGGGTGACAGGCAGAGAGAGAGGGAGACACAGAATCTGAAGCAGGTTCCAGGCTCTGAGCTGTCAGCATAGAGCCCAATGCAGGGCTCAAGCCCAGAAACTGTGAGATCATGACCTGAGCTGATGTCGGACGCCTAACCGACTGAGCCACCTAGGTGCCCCAGAATAGGCTAATTCTTAGAACACATAACATACACCTATTAATGGCTTAGTAAAGTTTATTTTTCACATACATCACAGTCCATTACAGGCTGGTGGGAGGTGAGACAGAAAGGGAGATTTTGGCCACAGTCATTCAGAGATCCAGTATCCTACACCCAGCAGCTCTGCCAACATCTATGACTCACAGTCTTCCACTGGATTCTTTGTATCCTGCCAGCAATCAAGTGAGGAGAACACGGAGAAGGCACACTGTCTCTTCTTCACATCCTCCCTGGAGAGTATTTTAGGAGCAAGGCCCAGGAATGGTATAAATGACTTTTCTCTCATTTTACTGGCCAAACTCCAGTACAGCCTATTTAACTACAGGGGAGGTTGAAGCAGAAAAATGAAATGGGATTTCAACACACGTGATTTATCTCTCCCACCAACCCAACAAGCAGAAAAAACAGCTCTCAAAAAAAAAAAAAATTAAAGTAGAAGAAAATGTTGAAATTGAAATAATTAACCATCTTAAGGGATTTAATAAGATTCCACACCCATAGGTAAAAGTGGTTGCTATTTTAAAAAAAAGAAACATTAAAAATATTATCACTCTATAAATAAAATAATATTATAAATAGGATAAGTAGCACATAGTGACTGGTAAAGACTTCATGAGGGGCACCTGGGTGGCTCAGGCAATTAAGCAACTGACTCTTGATTTTAACCCAGGTCATGATCTCACAGTTGGTGGTATCTGTGTGGAGCCAGCTTGGGATTCTCCCCCTCCCTCCCTCCCTCCCAATCTCTCTCTCTCTCCCTCCCTGCCCCTCCCCTGCTTTCTCTCTCTCAAAATAAATAAACATTTAAAAATGTTTTTTGTTATAATAAAAAAAGACTTCATAAGCTATATTTTTGGTCTTCAAGGTTGTCCCAGATTATAGAACAAATAAATAAATGGAGAGTACAAGTTAAGATACACATAGGAATTTCAACATTTGCTATTAAGACATTAAAAAGTACAAAATGGATTTGATGAGTGGAAATAAACAAGAGAACAGGTACATTTTCAAGCTGAAGGAAAAGGCACACATGTTTAGGTTGAAAATTCTTCTTGAGTACAGAAGACTAACATGACCTTCCCTTAGATAAATTGTGATTAAATCTCAATACTCCAAAAATGAGCAAATTTTTAAATAGTTCAGAGAGAAAAATCAGGTACTTACAAATAAATGGGAATTAGATTGTTATTGATATCCCATCTCTAAGGCTATGTACTAAAACAAAGGTCTTCACAGGTCTATAGAAAAAACATTTACAACTTTTAAATTCTAAACCTATCGAACTATCATTCAAACATAAAAAGATATTTTTGCATATTGAATTGCTCATAAATTTAAGAGCTATAGGCATTCCCTGAAAAAAATGACTGACTCACTAAAACAAAACAAAAATAAAAATAACTTGAGAAAGACATGGGCAACATGAAACAGCAGGAAGCAAAGAAAGGAGACAACGTATGCTCACACCTAAAAAGTATCTGCAGCAAATTTGACAATGACAATCCCAATATAACACCCAATTATTTATAAGGAGGGGATACAGAAGGGAAAGTATCCTAAGGATGAAGTTTTGTGCATGAGAAGGTATGAGTATTGACCAATTAAATCTAGACATTGATATAAAATATGAACACATATTTTCTAAAATTTTAAGGGTTGCCACTGAAAAATAGTAACAGGAAGTGGGTGTTGAAGTTCAGTAAAGTAAAAAATATGTAACAGCCATAGAAAGATCTCAATCAATAAAAAGAGGAAAAAATGATAGTGTAGAAGACATGAGGGGAAAGCAGGAAAAAACCATAAAAATTAAAGAGGGAAAGAATAAATAAATATAACCATTATGAATTACAATACACCTGAATAGGCTAAAATATCTACTAAATTTATTATGTCTTAAAAATTAGATTCTTTAAAAATCTAGGACTTAGTAGTAAGATGAAAGGAAGCTATAGGCTTTTTGCAAAACAAACAACTAAATACAAGATGTGAAATTAAAAGCTAGAAAAATATTTTCCAAATGTGAACTTAAACAAAGAAGGCAAGTGTCCCATTATTAACATCAGATAAAATATATATTCACATATATATGTGTTTTTAATATGTATATCCTGGTAACAATGAAATGCAACTTAAGTTAATGACATTGGATAAGATAAATCATAACACTGAAAACAAAAAAAAATTAACTTTAAGTTTATTATTTTTCAGAAAGAGAGAGAGAGAGAATGAATGAGAATGAGCACAAGCCAGGGAGGGACAGAAAGAGAAGGAGACACAGAATCCAAAGCAGGCTCCAGGCTCTAAGCTGTCAGCATAGAGCCAGATGCGGGGCTCAAACCCACCAACTGTGACCTAAGCCACAGATGCCCTACCAACTGAGCTACCCAGGCACCCTAAAAAAATATTTTCTTACTGAAATTTACATTTCTGCAAAACCTGAAGAACAAAAGAGAAGCTAGAAAATGGTAATAAAAGAATTCTTTTTACTGAGGTGATAAACTGTGGATGTGGTTTGTACATGAATGATACAGGCTCAAAAGGATCATAGAAATCATTGTGAGGACTAAATTACGTAACAAAAACCTAATAAGTTTATAATTTAGTAAGTACATAAAGTAAAAAATTTAGTAAGTAAACAAATAATGCATGCATTAAAGAGAAAATGAATGTTATAATTACACAGTACTAGAAATTAAAGTAATGTTACTTATCAAAATCTGTGACATTTGGCCAAAGATGCATTTGAAAAAAAATAAATAAGTAGATTTACAGGCATGCATAGTAGACTAGGAAAATAAGTTAATTAAGTAGTCATCTCAAGAAACCACACACAAACACACACACACGAATAATAGCAGATATTTAAAAGAAAAATATTAGACTTAATAAAATTAGAAGTTGGTTCTCTGGAAATACAGCTAAAGTATACACATTTCTGAAAAATCTAAAGAACAAAAGAAAAGCTAGAAAATGATAATAAAAGAATTCTTTTTACTAAGAGGTGATAAACTATAGGTGTGGTTTGTATGTGAATGATACAGGCTCAAAAGGTTCATACATGTCATTGTGAGGACTAAATAAGGAGGTAATAAAAACTTAATTTAGTAAGTAAATACAGTTAAATAAGTAATCATTAAGAGAAGAACGAATGAAAGAATGTTAGGACTAAGTAAATTAATATACATGATGAGTTTAATCAGCACCTGGCAAACAGCAATGCCCCATAAGTGTTTGCTATATGATTACTTCATTTCACTCAAGCTGCTTTGTGGAGACAAGATTAGTGATATAAGAGTGGAAATGAGGGATTGGTTAGAATGGTACTACCACAATCCAAGGAAAAATGATGAGGGCTTGGATTAGAGGGACAGAAGTAGATGATGAGAAATGTTAATTTACATAAAGTTTGAAGAGTAAGTCAAAAGGATTCACTGAGAAACTCTATGTGGGGTGTGCAATAAACAGTCAAGTCAAGGATAAATACAAGTTTTCAGGCCCAAGCAGGTGAACAAATGAAACTGCTATTCATGGAGACCAGGAAAATCCATCAGGATATGGATCTTAAATATACTAAATTTGAGAATCCTATTGGAAATCCATATGAAGATCTAATTCACCTCCACCTCACCTTCACTTCACTGTAAACAGTTAGGAATGTGTTAGGAATGGTTTGTATATGCTCCCAACAGACAAGGATGAAAACTTGATTGACTTGAACTTGGTAAGCAAGATGGCATAAACCAGTATTCAAACATCAGGATCATCAGGATAATCTATGAACAGAAGCCATCCTGTGCCTGTGACTAACCTAGGTTAGGCTTTTATTGCCTTGATCATATATTTGGATTAGTGTATGTGCACCCCTCTGAGGTCTTTGGTGGCTCTGGATGTTACACGTACAATAAAAGGTGTTGTACTGTCTCCATACTGTTGCTTCCTTTGCCATTACATACGCCTTCTATCCTTTCATTGTGCTTGCTTCTGCCTCTACGCGTCATCTTCCCCAATCATAAACACGTACACGTGCACATACGCATACAAAAAGGTACAGAAAGAATATAACCAAACTGCAAACAGATGAGGATATAATTGAGGAAGGATATGACGAGAGTCTCTCTTAGCTTTTCTTTATATACTTCTTCAATACTCAACCTTCCCCCATGTTTTACCCTTCTAAAGACTGCTGTTGCATCAACAGAAATGCTAACACCAATTTTAAATGATTACAATATAAGCCAAAATGTTCACTAAGTGGTGAGATTTATTTCTAAGTCGGGAGATTAGTGTTTTTTCTTACCTATATCTTTAAAATATTATAGAATAAGTATCAGTAAGGTTATGATTATATAAAAGAACACATATTTGAATGTAAGAATCAGGAAACATAGGTCCAGATATTACCTGTGATCCAATCCAGTAGTATGAAAGCCAATCTCGGCCTCTATTGCTTTGTTTCTAAAATGAGCAGTTAAAATGATTTCAGACATCCATTCAAGCTTTCATGTACTATGACTTCTTCTCCCCTTTATGTAAAAAAAATGAACTAAATGTTTTGCCAAATCTCTGGAAAGAGGGATCTTTAAAAAGAGAGAGAGAGAGGATCTTGTTCTCTATCGCTCAAAACCACAACTATTTTTGTGGATTAAGACTGAACATGGGGCACCTGGGTGACTCAGCTGATAGAGCATATGACTTCTGCTCAGGTCATAGTCTTGTAGTTGATGGGTTGGGGCCCACATCAGGCTCTGTGCTGACAGATTGGAGACTGGAGCCTGCTTCAGATTTTGTCTCCCACTTTCTCTTCCCCTCCCCTCCCCCCCTCCCCTCCTCTCCTCTCCTCTCTCTCTCTCTCTCTCTCTCTCTCTCTCTCTCTCTCTCATGCACACACTCTCTGTCTCCCTCTCTCAAAAATAAACAAACATTAAAAAAAAAAGAGTATGAACCTTTGGGACACCTGGGTGGCTCAGTCAGTTAAGGATCAGCTCTTGGTTTAGCTCAGGTCATGAACTCACAGTTCATGGGTTCAAGCCCTACATCAGGCTCTGCACTGGTAGCACTAAGCCTCCTTGAGATTCTCTCTCTCTCTCTCTCTCTCTCTCTCTCTCTCTCTCTCTCTCTCTCTCTCAGCGCCCCCCCCCCCGCCCCTTCCTGCCTGTCCTCTCTCTCCCAAAATTATAAATAAACATTTAAGAAAAGTATGAATGGGGGCACCTGGGTGGCTCAGTTAGTTAAGCATCTGACTCTCGGTTTCAGCTCAGTCCTGATTTCATGATTTTGTGAGTTCAAGCCCCACATCGGGCTCTGTGCTGACAGTGTGGAGCCTGATTGGGATTATCTCTCTCTCCCTCTCTGTGCCCCTCCCTCACTCAGGCTGTCTCTGTTTCTCTCACAATAAAAAATAAGCTTAAAAAATAAAAATAAAAAATTTTAAAAAGTATGAATGTTCAGTTTATATTCTTTCTCCCTCCTTCCCTCTGCTTCCTCTCTTTCTTCCCATAAATACTGAGCACTTATTATGAATTAGACACTGTAATAGTTTGAGAATATAAAAGCAATAATTGTTAATATAACCACAAGCCCTGCCCTCATTAACTTTGCCATCCAGTAAGGGCTAAAGAGAAATTACAAGAAGATGGGATTTAAAAACCAAAATTATCACCATCACTAAAATAAAAAATTTCCTGGTCACAATTCAGTAGTTAAACCTCAATATGCTGGAGCAGCACATTAAAGCTGAGAGAACAACCGAAAGAAGGACACAGATGAATGCAAATGTTTTTGCCATGTTGGAAGAAAATTAGAGAAAGCTAAGAATCCTTCCAGACCCCCAGTCTCCTGTTTCCTGTGTCTATCCAGGATGAGTCTGACATTTAAGCCAATTCGATTGTGAGAACAAGTCTGACAAAGTATTTCCCCTTTAATTGTGGTAGTTTTCCTTGGAGATGTGACCCAAGGCTGTGTTCTCTATATTCTGTAAAGACAGTTTTACAGAACCATCGCCAACACTGTACTCGTCTCTAAAAGCTAGTATACTATTTACAAAAGAAAAAAAAACCCACAAACAACAAAAGAACTTAGTGTACATTAACTTCAAAAGGTTGTTAAATTGATTACAGACATCTTTACACGCACGTTAATTAGCTGGTTTTATCAGAAAGCAAGATCACATAGCTATAGTCACCATTTTACTATGTAATTTCTTGTACTGGATTAAATAAAGTCCCTTATTAATGTATCTGACAATCAAAAGGGTTGGTTATTATGTTCCATAATATGATTAATGGTCAATGTATGTTTTGATTAAAATTAAAGGGATTTCTTTTCCCCATGAATTAGCAAAAATGAGAGGATATCAGTTTGGCTAATCAGTGCAATAAATGCAGATATCTAAATAAATTACAGCACTTTACTAGAAGATAGGTAATCTATATTCTCTGAAGCAGAAGTAATTATTCTACAATTTTTAAAAGTTTACATTATTATGGAATGAACCCCATATTGATGGGAACATAAACAAACTGTGGAACATTAATATATTTGTAGCATAGTTAATTTGAAATGATGCCAGAGGTATGAATATTATCTTGTAAATAGGCACTATATGCCAATAATTTATTTAGCTTACTAGGAGTTTTCATTTATAACTCAATTATTCAACATTCATGTATATCATTACTATTTGTTATAGAAATTATATTTATAATTAACCCAACAACTACATTTAAGATACTTCTCAATTTCCCAGTTGATAACATATATGGTCCACCTCTAGATAATTACCATGCACCTCTCCTTTTTGACTGTTACAACCAAGATTTGGCAATTTACTGAATATAAATTACTTCAAGTTAACAATGATTATGTATGATTTGCTCCAGCTAAATTTTCTAATGTTATCATTTACCCTTGGGTATTGTTTATATATATATAAATTTATTTATTTACCCTTAGGTATTGTTTATATATATATAAATATATATATATATAAATTAACTCTGATTATGTCTTCTAAGGCATGTTGGTAATGATTAATAGGCATTAGCATACACAGTATTTATATTTTATTTAAATGTTTCCCACCAGAATGTTTAGCAGTGTTATCCAGAAATGTTAGTGTAGCCATAACTGTCTACTATACATTGAGAGTAGAGATGGATTCACTTATTTTTTTTTAATTTTTTTAACGTTTATTTATTTTTGAGACAGAGAGAGACAGAGCATGAATGGGGGAGGGTCAGAGAGAGGGAGACACAGAATCTGAAACAGGCTCCAGGCTCTGAGTTGTCAGCACAGAGCCCGACGCGGGGCTCGAACTCACGGACCGCGAGATCATGACCTGAGCCGAAGTCGGCCCCTTAACCGACTGAGCCACCCAGGCGCTCCTGGATTCACTTATTCTTAAAGAAAACCAAATAGGAAAGTTTTCTACTCATAAAAGACATCATAGGTTTATCTTAAACAAATACAATGAGTTATGCTATTTTATCTCCAATAAGTATCTATAGAAATCTCATGAGAAGTAACATTTAAAATATTAGAAGTCTACAATGTCTTGGATATAGCCTTGTACTTTTTTCTATTCTTACATGATTAAATATCATATAATATTCTGTGATACTACAAGTAATTTAAAGCATAAATAAGAAAATATTCAATTTTAAGTACTCTGACCAAACCTAACTTTTATAGTAAGGACAGATAAATCTAGATGTACTCAATACCTGAAAAGTTACCAACACAAAATAAAGCAAATAAATTGGCAACATTTCTTTCAAAGCCCTTTGGTAAAAATATAATGATTTTAGTTGTTACACAGAAATGCAGAATCAAGCAGTGCCTGGGTGACTCACTTGGTTGGCATTCAACTCTTGATTTTGGCTCAGGTCATGATCTCACAGTGGTGAGATCAAGCCCCACCTTGGGCTCTGAGCTGGGTGTGGAACCTGTTTAAGATTCTCTTTCTCTCCCTCTCTGCCCCTCCCTTTCTTGCAGTCTCTCAAATAAATAAATAAATAAACACATAAATATATGACATCCAATCCTTTCTGATAATTTATTTAAGTATTGTGTCAATTCATCCAGAGTACCCTATTATTTATTGGGTTTATTCATTTTGAGTGAGTGAGAGAGAGAGAGAGAGAGAGAGAGAGAGAGAGAGAATGAATGGGGAGGGGCAGAAAGAGAGGGAGAGACACAGAAAACCCCAAGCAGGCTCTGCACTGTCAGGGTAGAGCCTGATGCAGGGCTCAAAATCACAGAACCATGAGATTATGACTGAGCTGAGATTAAGAGTCAGACGCTTTATGACTGAGCCGCCAAGGTGCCCTAGTACCCGCTTATTCAATCAAACACTAAGCAAAGTACTTCTGTGACAGTATTTTGTAGATGTGGTTAAGTAAAGGAGATTACCCTTGATGCTGTGGTGGGTTCACCTAATCAGTTGGAAAGCCTTCTGAGCAAAACTTAAGGTTTCCCAGAGAAGAAATACTGCCTCAAAACAGAAATACCAACTCCCGTTTCCAGACTACAGGCCTGCCCTACAGATATCTGACTTGCCAGCCCCAAAATCACATGAGCCATTTCCTTAAAACAAAGTCTCTTTTATATAGAAATATATAACAGGTTCTAACATATAATATAGGTCCTCTGTTTCTGTGGCTCCCTGTTTCCCACAAGAAAGGTGTTCCTGTCATAACAGGGGGCCAGAGTGGGGCATTCAACCCAACCTGAGGAGGAGTTTTATGATGGACAGGAGACATGCCTATCCCTTTTGAATATTATCAGGGGTGAATGAGAATAACTACAAAAGACATCAATTAAAAGCTATCTCAGATGGTCAAAAGGGCAAAGGTTGCATCAGGCAGGTAGAAATGCTTGGAAGCATGTTTTGTGTACGTCCAAAGCTCTGTACATAGTCCAATATTACTAAACTTTAAGGTTTTAAGTTTATTCATTCAACAAATACTCATAGATTGTTTATAATGTGCTGACCCCATGCTGGCTGATGCAGATACTGCTGCAAATTGGACATCAAGACCTCTGCTCACATGCAATTTGCAACCTAGTGGGGAAAGACAATATGTAATTACATAATGGTAAGTGCCATTAAAAAAAATAAAATAGCACAGGGGAGCTTGGGTGACTCAGTTAGTTAAGCTTCCAACTTCAGCTCAGGTCATGATCTCGTGGTTTGTGAGTTCAAGCCCAGCATCAGGCTGTGCACTGACAGTGCAGAGCCTGCTTGGGATTCTCTTTCCCTCACTCTCTACCCCTGCCCCACCTGTAAGCTCTCTCTCTCTCTCTCAAAATAAATAAATAAACTTAAAAAAATAGCGTAATGGAAGGGTTCAGGGTGGGAGAACAATAATGGAGAACCTCTACAGAGGGGGCAGAAAAGTTGAAAGATGGGAATACCTAGACGCTTCAGGCAGAGAAAACCGCAAACACCATGGCTCTGGGATGGCAATGTGCCTTCCGTTTGGGGGAACAAAGGGAGCTGAAGTGGCTGTAGCATAGTACATCAGGGACAGAGGTAGGAGATGAGGTTCTAGAGAAAGGCAGGGCATATATCATACAGATGCTTCGGGCCCTGGAAAGAAATTTGGGATTAATTCTAGTTGCAAGGGAAATCAGCCTAGGATTTTCAGTAGAGAAAAACCATGATCCAATTGATACTTTTAAGGAGATCATTTTGCCCTTTCTGTTCCTTATGAAATAAGCAGCAGGAAGTTCTGGAAGCAGAGAAATCAGGAGAGCATTTCAGTGATCAAGGCATAAGATTTTAGAGGGTAATAGTGTGGATGGGGAGACATGAACAGATAGAAGATTCATGTTGGAAGTGAAGTCAACAGGACCCGCTAATGGACTTGGCAATTACAAAAGTTACCCAATGTGATATGTAAGCATACCTGAATTGGGATAAACTTCTAGCAAAAGTGAGGGTAAACAGAAGACTTGGGTTTTACTACTGATTTGCCATCTGTGTAGCTTTGGGCAATTATTCTACTCTATGGTTCAGTTTCCTAGCCCATAAAATGAAAGAATTGACTAGGATGAATATTAAAGCCTTCCTGAGCCCTGACTCCTCAGAATCTGCATAAAGGTTATAACTACAAACACATTAAAGAAAGACCTTTTAAACATATCAACCTATGGAGAAAACTAGGCTCACCAATCTGGTCTTTATTTTCAAAATATTTCTGAAAATATTCACCTTTGACATTCTCTCACTAGCCTGTCAGACTAATTTTAATAAAAGGAGTAAGAGTCAGCATACTATCCTTTCGAATCATCATTCATGACACTTGTAAACACTCTCAAATTAGCACATAGGTGATATGTGAATAATATCGGATGCTAAGCCAGGGGAACTCTTCTGTGGTATGGTTCCCACAGAGAAACAAAAACTATCATGGGTGACTTCCCACAATAACTCTAAACATCAAAAAGGCCATTTGTAGTTTATCTCCTTTTATTTAAAAATCCAAATATTAAAAAGCAGAACACCTTTGACATTCTACAAAGCCCAACATTCACTCAAAGCATCACAGATCCATATCATGCCTTACAATTGGAATGATCCCGAGAAATGGCCTGTTTCAGTGAATCACTCAGATGCTATTTTCCAAAAGACATATGCTCTTCTTGTTCCTGGTTTACAGGTTGCTGATTTCTCTTAGGGTCCAAAAGGGAGCAACACAGCATTAAAAATATAAGCAGTTGTAGAGCCATTCCCAGCAGGATGTGGTTTTACAGTTACAGTGTTTTGAGACATATTAAGGATAACTTCTTTCAGGAGAAAGAATGAAGAAGCACCAGAAATACCAGCATACGAATGACTCTTAGTAGAAGCCAACTTTTTCCTATGCCTTTTTTGGGGGAATTCCTTTATAAAAACATTTCACCATGACTCTGAATTGCTTACCATTATGAACACATAGACGTAATTCCCAGAACATGCTTGTATGTACAAGGGACTGAAACAGAGAGTAGAGGCATTTTTTAATGGCATGTTTTCTCCTATGAGAAACATTCACTGGGTGGAAATAAATTCTTATTTCTATTTGTAAAGAAAAGCAGCATCAAGTCAAGTCAGATGAAGATAAATGGAAAATGGAGGTAACTTGCTCACATTTTTATCTGTAAAGACATGCTTAACTTAAAATATTTTCTGAAAAAGATACTGAATATAGTATGTGACTAAAACTAAGAACATTATACACATTTGGAAAATATTAGTGGAGAAGGACTCTAATATATGCTAGGAATTTGGAGACTAAATTCCTGTTGGCATTTAAGATTAGTAAGGTAGTAAAAACAACTGATTAATATAAGTAATCAATTTTGATACAGGATCTTTCCTGGAAGTTAGTTTTACAGAGAATGGATCTTGGGAAAGGCCCTTCAGGTGAAGAGAGCTTACAGAACAGGTCTTCCCAGTGAAAGTGGCATCTGTAGACTCCTTCCAGCTAATAATATATAGTGTGGAAGTTAAGCCTCAGTGTAAAGAGGGTTTAGCCTTTTAGTGCAGTAATGGCAGCATAACTAAACATGCAAGTAACTGCTGAAGCAATTGATAACTCTTTCTCTGAGCTCAAAGTGTTTTAGAAAATATTTCAGCAACTCTTAGAATCCTATGTTAGCTTGATGATTAAGATTTCTCTGTATAGGGGCACCTGGGTATCTCAGTCAGCTGAATGTCCAACTTTGGCTCAGGTCATGATCTTACTACAGCTTGTGTGTTTGAGCCCCTCGTCGGGCTCTGTGCTGCTGACAGCTCGGAGCCTGGAGCCTGCTTCAGATTCTGTCTCTCTTTCTCTCTCTCTCTCTGCCCCTCCCCTGCTCACGCTCTGTCTCTTTCTCCCTCAAATATAAATAAACATTAAAAATTTTTTTAATATTTCTCTGCATATATAAGCATACCAAAGGTAGGTGTGGACACTTTATGAAGTGGAATTGCAAGCTCAAAGTCAGAGCTGAGTAAATGATCCTGAAACCCTACTGTTTCAGCATTACAGCCATGAAATCATGCAATATTCCTTGACAGCCTGTCAAATAGAAGAAAAAAACAAAAAGCTCTGGCATTTTAAAGTAAGGAATTAAATGTTACAATGATGAATTACAAAAAACACCTGATATTGTAAAGAAAAAATAGAAATGACTCAATAATTTTTTATTATGTACTGAAAGATATGAACAATTTACAGAAGAAAGGCAAATGGTTCATCAACAAGAAAAATGTCAACCTCACTAGCAATAGCAAGTTAAAAATCAAACAAATTGAAAAAAGGTACATTTTATCTGTAAAATGGCTAAAGTTTTTTTTGGTTTTTTAATAATTCGGCCACATGTTGGCCAAAACAGGTTATAAAACAATATGCACAATAGGATTCGACTTTTGTTAATAAACAAGTGAACACAGATTTAGATAGAAAAGAGAGTAAGGGCCTTTAGATCAAAATGTTAATCCTGGTTTTATCTAAATAATGGCAGGTCATTTTAATTTTATATTTTTTCTTACAGTTTTTTAAATGCTTCCAAGTTTCCTGCAATAAGAAGTTTTATGGTGAAACAAGTTATTAAAAATTGTGTTAAAAAAATAGGGTCAACCAAAAAGCCTATTGTGCTACTATGTAATTTACATTTATCAATACTCCTGGAAATACACATTGATCAACACAAATAATGCACTTTCAATTACCAGAAGATATATATATGCATTCCAAGACGGTAATTTCCATTAGAATATCTCATTTGGTAATCATCATCCTAATAGAAATCCACTCAACTTCATTAAGATACACGTTATTAAAAACTTTGGTCACCAAAACACATGTGTTAAAATGTTTAAACATTTTAAAATTCTGCAGTCGAATGGGATTCCAAAGCTATTTGAGATTTAGACATGTAATGAAAACCTGTTATCACCTGGCTAGAATAAAAATACCAACTGGTTGCTCTTTGGCTTTTACACCAGATGTCATTACCATCCTTACCCCACGTTCACCTTCTCTAATTTTTAGTCACATTAGATGTTAAAATATGTCCCTATGATAATAAAGGATGTAGAGAATCCTCACTGTTTTTTTTTTGTTATGATAATAGGACTGTGAGAATTAGGCTGAAGATGCTCTTAAAACAAAAAACAATGTTGTTAGGCAAATTAAAGAAGAAATCTAAGAGACGTGACTGAATTATGGGAGGGATTACTTTCAAGTTTTTAAGACACTGTAGGCAAATAGATGATGATGTTTCTCAATTAATTATAACTTCAATAGCATAGGTTCAGCATTACTTCAAATTGTTGTTTAAAAAGCTGCTCTAGTTGCTATACGTGACACGAAAAAAACACTTTAAAAATATTTTCTTATTCACACTGCTTCCTTGATTAGTCCTAATAAATGACATTTTAATAAATGCAGAGAAGCTCCCCAATAAGATGGATGACAGTTATGATTAAAAAGGTATTAAAAAAATAAAACATCTTAGTCTGAAACAGAAAAAATAAATTATACATAGACACACATACATAAAACACCTCAAAAACAGAAATGTAACAAAGTAGATTATATCTCACTGGAAATAATAGGAATGCAAAATAACATAAAGTCATAATGTTAGCTGTGGGTTATCTTATATGGCCTTTATTATGTTGAGGTATGTTCCCTCTAAATCTACTTTGTTGAAGGTTTTTATTATGAATGGGTGTTGTACTTTGTCAAATGCCTTTCCTGCTTCTATTGAAGTGATCTTATAGTTTTTATCCTTTCACTTATTGATGGGGTATATCACACTGATTGATGCGCAAATAATGAACCACCTTGCAACCCAGGAATAAATACCACTTGATTGTGGTGAATGCTTTTTTTATATGTATTGTGGAATTTAGTTTGCTAGTATTTTGTTGAGAATTTTCACATCTATATTCATCAGAGATAGTGGCCTATAGTTCTCTTTTTTAGTGGTGTCTTTAATCTGGTTTTGATTTCAAAATGAATTTGAAAGTTTTCCATCCTTTTCTATTTTTTGGAATAGTTTGACAAAATATAGGTATTAACTCCTGCAAATGTTTGGTAGAATTCACCTGTGAAACCATCTGGACCTGTTGTTTGCTGTGAGTTTATTTTGTTTTGTTTATTACTGACTCACTTTCTTTGCTGGATATCAGTCTGTTCAAGTTTTCTATTTCTTCCTGTTTCAGTTTTGGTAGGTTATATGTTTTTAGGAATTTATCTATTTCCTCCAAGTTGTCTAATTTGTTAACATGTAGCTTTTCATAATATTCTCTTATGATTGTATATCTGTGGTGGTTATTTCTACTCTGTCATTTATGATTTTATTTATTTATTTCTAGTTTTCTCTTGGTAAGTCTAGCTAGAGGTTTATCAATTTTTTTTTTCAAAGAACCAGCTCCTGGTTTCATTGATCTGTTCCATTGTTTTTTGGTTTCTATATCATTTATTTCTGTCCTAATCTTTATTATGCCCTTCCTTCTGCTGGCTTTAAGTTTTGTTTGTTGTTGTTTTTCTAGCTCCTTTAGGCCTAAGGTTAGGTTGAAATGTCTTTTGCTTCTTGAGGTAGAAGTGTACTGCTATAAACTTCCCCCTAAGAATTGCTTTTGCTGCACCCTAAAGGTTTTGGATCACTGTGTTTTCATTTTCATTTGTTTCCACGTGCTTTTGTGTCTCTTTGATTTCTTGATTGGCCCATTCATTGTTTAGTAGCATATTATTTAGCCTCCATGTATTTGTGGTCTTTCCAGAATTTTTATTGTGGCTGACTTATAGTTTAATAGCTTTTTGGTTGGAAAAGATGCATATTTTGACTTTGACCTTCTAGAATTTGTTGAAGCTGGCTTTGTGGGCTACTATGTGGTCTATTCTGGAGAATGTTCGGTGTGTACTTGAAAAGAATGTGTATTCTGTTTTCGGATAGAATGTTCTGAATATATCCATTAAATCCATTTGTTCCAGTGTGTCAAAGCCTTTATTTCCTGCTTAGATGATCTGTCAATTGATGTAAGTAGAATGTTAAAGTCCCCTACTATTATTGTATTATTATCAATTAGTTCCTTTATGTTTCTCATTATTTGTTTTATTTGGGTGCTCCTATGTTGGGTGCATAAATATTTACAATTATTAGATCTTATTGGTTTGTCACCTTTATTATGATATAATGCCCTTCTTTATCTCTTGTGACACTCATTTTTTTTTCTTTTTCTTTTTAAGTTTATTTGAGAGAGAAAGAGTGAGTGAGCAGGGGAGAGGCAGAGAGAGAGGGAAAGAGAGGATCCCAAGAGGTTCCATGCTGCCAGCCCAGAGCCCAATGCGGGGCTTGAACACACAACCCATAAAACTATGGCCTGAGCTGAATCCAAGAGTCAGATGCTTAACTGACTGAGCCACCCAGGCGTCCCAGTGACAGTCTTTGTTTTAAAGTCGACTTTGTCCAATATAAGTATTGCTGTCTTCTGACATCCATTTGCATGATATTTCTCCATCCCCTCACTTTCAACCTGCAGGTGTCTTTCGGTCTAAATTGAGTCTCTTGCAGGTAGCATATAGATGGTTCTTGTTCCATTCTGTCACTCTGTATCTTTTGATTGAATTTAAATGGACTAAATGCTCCAAAGTAATTATTGACAGATATGTACTTCCTGTCAATTTATTACTTGTTTTGTGATTATTTCTGAAGATTTTCTCTAATCTTTTGTCTTTCTTTCATGTTTTGCTGATTTTCTTTAGGGATACATTTGGCTTTCTCCCTCTTTATTCTTTGCACGCTTATTAGTGGGTTTTCATAGTGGTTATTATTAGGTTTGTATATAACCTCTTCCACAAGTATCAGTCTATATTAAGTCGATGATTGTTTAAGTTTGAACCCATTCTTTTCTCCTCTCCTCACATTTAAGTATATGTTATTAGGTATATGTATATTTTATTGCCTTTTATTGTGAATTTCTTGATTGCTTTTTATAAAAAAAATTCATTATTACTGCTTTTCTATTTCTTATTTTTATACTGTCAAGTTTAGTCTCCTCTTTCCACTCAAAGAAGCCCCTTTAATAGTTCTGGCAGAGCTGTTTTAGTGGTCACGAACTTCTTTAGTTTTTGGTTTTCTGGAAAACTCTTCATCTCTCCTCCTTTTCTGAATGATAGCCTTGCTGGAAGAGTACTCTTGGCTGCAGATTTTTCCCATTCAGCAGTTTAAATATATCATGCCACTCCTTTCTGGCTTGCCAAGTTCCTGTTGAAAAATCTCCTGCTAGTCTTATGGGCTTTCCCTTGTAAGTTACTGACTTCTTTTGTCTTTCTGCTTTTAAGATTTTTTTTTCATCACTGTATTTGAAAAATTAATTACAGTATATCTTGGTGTGGGTCTGCTTTTGTTGATTTTGATGGGAGTTCTGTGTGCCTTCTGGATCTGGATATCTGTTTCTTTCCCAGATAAGGGAAGTTCTCAGCTATTATTTCTTCAAATAAATTTTCAGCTCCAGTTTGTCTGTTTTTCTTTTCCTGTGCCTACTATAATACAAATGTTACTACATTTGATGGAGTCACTGAGTTCCCTAAGTGTATCCTTGTTTTGTGTGATTCTTTTCTCTCTTTTGCTGAGCTTCAGTACTTGCCATTGCTCTCTAATGGCACTAATTCATTCCTTTGCTTGTTCCATCCTACTATTCATTCCATCAAGTGTATTTCCCCTTTGTCTTTATTGGGCCCTTTATCTCTGCAATGTTATTCCTTATCTCTGTGTTAAGGGTGTCACTCATGTCCTCCACTGTTTTCTCAAGTCCAGTGAGTATCCTTATGATGACTGCTTTAAATTCTCTATCACTCACGGAGCGCCTGGGTGGAGCAGTCGGTTAAGCGTCCGACTTCAGCCAGGTCACGATCTCGCAGTCCATGAGTTCGAGCCCCGCGTCGGGCTCTGGGCTGATGGCTCAGAGCCTGGAGCCTGTTTCCGATTCTGTGTCTCCCTCTCTCTCTCTGCCCCTCCCCCGTTCATGCTCTGTCTCTCTCTGTCCCAAAAATAAATAAACGTTGGAAAAAAAATTTTTTTAAATAAATTCTCTATCACTCATGTTACTTACATCTGTTTTCACTTACATCTCTGGCTGTGGCCTTGTCCTATCCTTACATTTTCCTGTCTCCTCCTTTCATCTGCCTCCCTGTGTCTGTTTCTTTGTGTTAAGGAAGTCAGCTATGTCCTGTGCTCTTGACAGCAGTGACTTTATGAAGAGAAGGTCCTAGAGTGCCCTACAGTGCAATGTCCCCTGTTCACCAGAACCAGACACTTCAGGAAAGCATCCCATGTGTGTTGCTTATGCCCTGCTGATGTGTCTGAGTCATTTTTCCTTTCAGTGAACTCGTCTGCACTGTCTGTTCTATACTGTGCTCACTTTCTGTGGTATCAGGGAGACTCAGGGGGCATGCCCACGGGGAATGTGGAAGGTGGCTGGTAGTATTAACAATATTTGTACCAAGAAACTAGTCCTATGACAGATCCCCCAAAGTACTACAGCAGATGGGGGCTGCACAGCAGGGGAGGGGGCAGGGGCAGTGAGCTGGTGCACAAGGCTGGGCACAATGTGCAACAATGGCCAGGCATGGCTGCATCTGGCCTGCAATGGTGACTGGATTGCCTGGTAGGTATAGGGTGGTGACTGGGAGTGGCATATAGCAACAGCTGTGTACCAGGTGGCTGGGCAGGATGCATAACAGCTTTAACAAAATTTGCCCTGAGCCCTGAGCCAAGGCTACAAGTGTCAGTGCAGCTCTGCCTCCTGCAGGTGGTTCTGTGTTTACGCTGGGGGGCAGTAAAGGAAAATGGTACCTACCAGCTCTTTCATGTTCAACGAAGTCCCCCAATATGCTCATACCCCAAAATCGGTATGAACTGACACTCCTTTGTCTCCTGCATTGTATAAACCATCCTTTTTATGGTGCCTCTCTGCACAGGGTGTTGTCTCTTTAATGGCAGCAACCCAATTATCACTAGCCCTCCTGGCTTGCCCAGTGCTGAGTCAGCTGACTTTTAAAGCTCCATGTTCCAAGTCCCACTGGTTTCACCAACTCATGAAGTTCAGCCCTTCTGTTTTTAAAGCCCAACATTATGGAGATTAGTCTTCCCTGCGTGAGCCCCCTTGTGTAAGGGCCCTGTTTCTCTGCCCTCTCCAAGCACACAGCTCCCTCCTGCTGCAAGCAGCTTCCCTCTACCTTTCTGACCTTCTTGACCTTTCAGATGAGCTTCTTCTCTATATTTAGTTGTGAAGGTTGTTCTGTCAGTCTTTGAATCCCTCTGCCCTTCACAGACTTGGATGTAGTTGTGAATGTAGGAAGGAGTAAACTCAGGGTTCTCCTACTCCACCATATTCCCAAGCTCATGATCATGTATTCTTTTTATGTGAAGAATTTACTTTGAACTTCTAAAAGTGAATAACAGATATGTGTATGCCTACTATGCCAACATACTCTAATTCTGAAACAAGTGGGGAAAATATTTTCTCAGGACATTTGACAAGGAACTCCTAAAACATATGATCAATATACAGGCTATCCAATTTTTCGTCAGTTTGGCTTTCTTAAATTTATGCAGTAACCATATATTTGAAATAAATTCCTATCAGAAGCTCAAATACAAACAGAAACTAATGAACAAAATTATATCTGTTTTGTATCTGTCTCCATTTTTTCTCTGAATAGTTGCAATATTGGTTAAAGTCATCGAGATCTTTATTTTTATGTAAGGCCACCTACAAATAAACCTCACCAGAATCAAGTGTTACAAGATACAGCATGTGTCAAACTATATTTCAAGAGAATTAGGTATATCCAGAAATTACTTGATTTAAGAGATTACAATACCACTGTTATAATCATCTTCAGCTTTTATTCTGTAACTTTTTGTATTTCCCTAAAAACATCAAAATGTTTTCTATTTCTTACAGTAACAGTCTTTTCTATCTTCTGACATAGCACTTTATTTACAAAGGAATATTAAAGTAAGCATGTAAAAAGAGTGATTAAAAGCAATGATTCTAATGTCAGACAGACGTGTATCCAAATCCTCCATTCTAATTCCTAATTCTAGGGTGATTCAAAAGTTACTTGGCTCTCCTAACTACCTTTCTCACAAATAAAATGGAAGTAATAATATTACACAATAGACTCAGAAGATTAAGTCAGATCATGTATAAATAACACTTATATTACACATAGTCTATATTAAGCAAGCAAAACTATACCAACAACAAAAACAACAAAACAATGGCATGGATTCCTTCCCCCTAAAATGGAGACAAGTATTTAAAGAATGCTTCAGTCTCTGAGTGTTGGTCAAGTTTCTCTGTTTAACCTATTTTTATCTGAGTAAGTCTTCATTATCAAGTCAACTCTGGGGACAATGCAAGAAGGTAATAGATTATAACTAAATCACGCAACTTAAGTAGAATCAACAAATTTTAACTAATTTTAGATCAGGGTAATAAGTAGGAAACAAGACTGTTGCACAGGTCTCTCTGGGTTTCTGCTGAGATCCATAAATTCTCACAACTTATAGTGACTAAGCG
The DNA here is from genome assembly GCF_016509475.1 of Prionailurus bengalensis. Lineage (NCBI taxonomy): Eukaryota > Metazoa > Chordata > Mammalia > Carnivora > Felidae > Prionailurus > Prionailurus bengalensis. The sequence continues at coordinate 29,591,522 of NC_057344.1, read as the reverse complement.
AGTACCTATTACTGCCATGAAGAATGGGAAATCAGTTGGTTGAGCATCCAACTCCAGATTTTAGCTCAGTTATTGATCTCACAGCCATGAGACCAAGCCTTGCATCGAGCTCTCCCCTGAAGCACTGAGCATGGAGCCTGCTTGGGATTCTCTCTCCTTTTCTTTCTGCCCCTCCCCTACTTGCATTCTCTCCCTCTCAAAAAACAAAAACAAAACAAAAAATAAATAAAAGAAAAAAAAGGAATGGGAAATAAAAGCCATCAGAAAAACTAAACTTGGTCCACAGCCAACAGTAAACATCTCCAGGGAAGGAGCTTATCACTCAACCCTATTTTCTCTCAATTTTTGATTTCTCACTCAGATGCCAAGAAAAATGGCCAAATCTGGCAATTCCAAGAAACAATGACATTTTCAAGGCATGATAGAATTTGGACCTTACCAAGTTTTTAAGTCCACATGTTGATAAAGAAGCACAACACAGAAACGGTTGTGGATAGTGGCAAATCACTATATTTGAACACTGATTCTGACTCAATTTTAGCCAGACATTATATATTCTGCTCAGGCTGTCTGTCGCAGCAGACCTTTCCCAAGAATAACATTTTATTAACACCAGGTTGGAAATGGCAGGTCTACCCACACTAACCCTACATAATCACTGGTTTTGAGAACACCAGGAACACTGTGTATTCTGTACCCCTTACAGGGTCTTACTCATTGATAAGTCAGGTTTCTCCTTTAGAATCATACTCACTGCAAGAAACCAACGTTTCCAGGGAAGTTAAGACAAATTGTCTTGCCAAGTCTTTAGAAGTAGGAATCACAAAAGGACAGCTAAGAACACACTGCACCTTCCTTGGTCATATGTTGCTGTTATCCAAGGAAAAACTCTTTCTCCCCTTTTTTGGAGTAGAGGGTTAGGTAAACAAGTGATGGTTAGTTTACTTAAATACAGAAAAGATTAGCCTGACTAAAACAGAATGACAAGACGATTGAGATAATATACACATACAAAAGCCTGAACTAGAAGTTTCTGGTCCCTTTATTCCCAGTTTGCTGATCTATAATTTGATACTGATGTATATAAGAATGTGCCAAAAATCTTATTCTATACTCCTTAAGATTATGTGCATGCTTGATGTAGAGTTCTGAGAGCAAAACTTTTCTTACACTCAAAATTATTTTTCCCCAAATCACTTTACCTATAGGTTGAAAAATATATTTTACTGTAACATGGCATAGATAACTACTCAAAAAAAATTAAAATTTATTATCAGCGGAATACAATTTCTCAAGTGTCCCTTACATGACAAGGGCTTTTCTATGTACTGAAAACAAAGGCAAACAAAACACAACCTTTGAACTCAGAAACCAGGTTCTTTAAACAACACTCAAAAACTTGGAATCCTGGGGCACTTGGGTGGCTCAGCTGGTTGAGCATCTGACTTTGGCCCAGGTCATGATCTCGTAGTTCATGAGTTAGAGTCGTGTATCAGACTCTCCACTGTCAGCACAGAGCTTGCTTCAGATCCTATGTCCCCCTCTCTCTCTGCCCCTTCCCCATTTGCACTCTCTGTCAAAAAAATAAACATTCAAAAAAAATACCACCTGGAATCCTTTAGTTATGCTAGTTGTAAAATTTGTTCCTTTAACCCAAATTACACACACACACGCGCGCGCACACACACACACACACACACACACACACTAATGATTTGCATTTCATAATAATAAATCAAAGCACTTTAACTACTGCAAGAGTGTCTGAGGTGCCTGGGTGGCTCAGTTAATTGTCTGACTTTGGCTCAACTCATGATCTTACAGTTCATGGGTTTGAGCCCCACATCCAGCTCTGAGCCAGGGGCTGGGCCTGAGCCCCATGTCTGGCTCTGTGCTGCCAGTGCAGAGCTTGCTTGGGATCCTTCCTTGTTCTCTCCTCTCTCTCTTCCCCTCCCCACTAGTGCTTTTTCTCTCTCTCAAAATAAATAAACTTAAAAAAATATCTGACACACAGAAGGTTATACCTAAATATTTGCTGAATGATGAAATATATGAAACAGGAAATGGGCTAGATTTAGCCAAAACTAGAGCAAGAAATATCAAAAATATACAGGGTAATTTCTCATCAGAAAAAAAGCAAAGCTAGATTTTTAAATGCCTGAAAGTTTGTTGTGCTAGATTAGCAAGCAACACAGAAATACCTTAAGTGGTTCAGTACCTTGGATAGCTCCGTGCAGGCAGGCTCTCTAAAGTCCCAGACTGGCTTTGGTTGCTTGTGTCCTTGAACTGAAATCATCTTATTAAAGGGTTATATCACTTTTATACCAGAGTCATTCCCCCATGAAAACAGAAAAGACTCCTCAACCCCATCCCAACCTTCACACACATGAAACAAATCCTGATCAGGGAACAAACCTGTCACTTTGTGAAACTAATCCAGGAAGCCTTCACTCTTGGTATGCGTCAGCTCATCCTAAGAGGGCCAGCTCTCTGCAAGAGAGCTACTTATCTAGTAGCTCTAATCTAGAGCAAAAGACTTACTTATCTGAAGGATCTTATAAAGTGGCTATATGAACGCTGGACTAAAATACACTACCAACCTTAAATCAGGGTCATAGAGTCAAATCAACAAATCTCTTTTTGAGGAAGACTCTACCAGAGACATGTTACCTCTCCATAAACATTCACATAGGTAACACAACCACACATTAGATATGACCATAAAGTAATGACAATGACTATAAAGTAACAAACTGTAAAGTAAAAAGACATTACTTAATATATCTCAAAACTATACAGAGCTAAAGTAAAACACTGACAAATAAAAGATCTTCATCTTTACTCATCTCTTGCTTGCTTACTGAGTTCCTAAATCTTTGCTGGATACTATGCTGTAGCCATCATTTCAGGGCTGAATATTCATTTACAGAGTTTCTCCCATGCTAGATTGAGAACTCCTTGATAGATAGGACAGATCACATCTTGTTCACAATAGCCAACAGTATCCTGGACTTAGTAAATGCTCAATAACTGTTTATTGAATTAAATAATTGAACTCATCTCTGGCTTATGAAACTTCTGATCTCAGAGCAGTAGAAATGGGATCTATCCCAGTACATAATTGTGTTATGATAGAGAAAAAGAAGTGCTGTTGTTTCTAATAGTAAACATAACAAAGAGATTTGAGGTATCTGGAAATATTTACCCCATAAAGAATCCTATGAGAGAAAGTAATACACACCATATCTTTCTGCTGAAAAATCACAGAGGATTGTGTTTATGTTGTACTTCTAAATCTCCAAAGACTGTATTATGAAGAACCAGAGAAATAGAAAAACTGACCTCTTGGGGAAAACATAAGTCAAAAGAAGAAACCCCTTTTAAATAAAGGTGGCAGAGAAGAACAAAAAGAAAGGTGAGGGGCAGGGCACAGAGTGATGGAGGTAGGAGAAGAGAGGGGAAAAAAAGGAAGAAGAGAGAGGGAGAGGGTAGAGAGGAAGGCAAGATGGAAGTCAGTTCAGACCATGAAGGAAGATGCTGGTGCAAGATGGTCCTGGGAGCAATCAAAGCTATAACTTGACAGATGGCGAGGTGGTTAGAAAAAGCAGCATCACCCAAAAATTGTACAAGCAAAAAATAAGCTTATTCTTGTCTGTCCATGGATTATATTACACAGAACAGAGGAAATGTAAGTTTAATTTTGTTTTGGGGGGAGTTTTAACAAATTACTTCTTGAGGAAATATCTCCATGAAATGCTTTAGGAGATTTCACTTAGATTGCTTGCAACAGAGCCTCAAATAACCTCAATAATTATTAAGGTTTTCCAAGGGAAATTCACATTATGTATCTAATCTTACCAAGTTCAGACATGCTGTCCATTTTTATTCTTACAGAAAATGTATCCTACATGAAATTATCCAGAGTTATAGGGTATGGGGCACTCATTTTAGAAAATTAAGTATTACTGAGTGAGACTCTTTCTCATTTAAGAAGGCTTTCCATTTCACAGGGAATCAATTCCATCGGGTGTTTCTAATCCAGCATTTAAAAATCATCCTTCAAGGCCTCCAGTCTTGTTTAAACACTAAAATTGTGCAGTACAGATCCAAATTTCCATTAAAGAGACTCTGCAAGCATTACATTTCATTCTCCCTTCCATCTGCAAGAATAGTTTTGTTTTTGTTTCCTACTTCATGAACACCTAATCTTTACACTTTAAGAAACAAAACGTGAGGGCTTTTGTTGCCAAGAGCCTCATTAGAATATAGTTAGAATACTCTCCAGTGAGTACTAGTTAGTGCTATTACTTGTTAACACATTCTTTCCTAATTCAAATGCAATTAGTTGTAGGCTAGTCACCAAATATTTAAATTTAATATAGACAGATTCCCAAACTACCTGTGAATAGAAGCTATATATTAGATGTGATAATCTGGAACATGAGCAGAGCTGTTTAAAATCTTGTTGCTATATATTAAGCATCATTCTGGACTCAGGACACTTGCTTTCTGTGGAACCGGGAGTCATTCTGAAGGTGCTTCCAAGTCTAGGTTTTAAACTGGGCTGGAAGTTGTAACAGCCTCACCATGAATGTTTGGCATACTCCTACTTCCCTAAGGCTGAAAATAATGCAGAAATTGAAATGGAGCTGGGGACAGTAGAATCTTTAAAGCTAGAAGATAAATCCAGCAACCATAGAGAGACTTCAGTGCCCATTAGAAGCTTATACAAAATAAAAACAAAATCTAGAATAGTGGCTTGCAAAACACAAAAAAAATGAGTATCAGTATTAAGTTTTTGCTAAACTATGAATAAAACCTTTTTTAAAAAAAAACAATCAGTTGAAAAGTAAAATCAAATGTTAGGATTGCCTGGGTGGCTCAGTCAGTTAAGCATCCAACTTTTGATTTGGCTCAGGTCATGGTCTCATGGTTTATGACATCAAGTCACACATCCAGCTAACACTGACAGCATGGAACCTGCTTGAGATTCTCTTTCCCTCTCTCTCTGCCCCTCACCCGCTCACATGCACTGTCTCTCTCTTTTTCTCTCTCCCTCTCTCTCAAAATAAACTTTTTAAAAAAAGGTTTAAAAAAAGCAAATCAAATTTTTATAATTCTAAAACCAATGATGGCAGTGTGGTAGGAGATAAAATACATTAGACCAAATATTGGAATGTTCTGGATTTTTCTCTTCCTATTGTTTCTTCTGACATGTACCATTGAAAAACTCACTTAATCTCCCTAGACCCTGAGTTTCAATTTCTTCATTTGTAAAACAAAGAATTTGGACTAGAATATAACTAAACTTTCAGTTTGATTCAATTTGAACTCAAATCTGACTTGTATCTGAACAGCTCTAGAAAAGTACACCATTTTGTGTATTTGTAAATGTGTTCTAGGTTTCAGAATTTAAACTAGTTCCTTATAAGAGTAAGGTGAATCTTCTTTTTTCTTTCAAAATACTTCCAGATGACGGGGATGAGCAAAAAGACCTGAATAAATGAAAAAGATTATATAAACAGCTTGAGAAGGCCCACCCATTTTCTTACAAAATCCTGCAAAGCAGTAGGAAGTGAAGGGTAAAAGTCAACACAACTGACATTGGTTCAAGGTATGTTTCTTTCACAACTCCTTTGAGTAGACCAGGAAGTCGGGGCATGCCAGCAGTGAGAGAAAGCTTCCTTCAACATCATACCATATCCAGGAATAAAATTGGACTGTCAGAAATCAGACTTAAGTTGTCAGAACCATAAAGGACAAACTATCTGCCTTTCCTCTTCCACTATATTTTACCATCTTACAATAAAATGCAACACTAGAACCAGCCTACACTCAGGGCTGCAGCCCTGCCCAGGCAGCTTTGAGATCCTAGTCAAGCCACATGATGCTAATGTGGGTGCCTAAAATATTTGTAACATAAGAAATGAAAAATGGCTCAAGAAAACCCAGTGAGGATCCAAACAATAAGAGTGACCTATTTCTGAATGATCAAATCTACTGCTGGTCCACTGAGACATATTACTTCTCTTAGGGTAGGATACCTCAGACAACATTGAATGATATTGTGAATGATGACAATTACAAGCAAGGCAGAGGAAACATTGAATGTTTAGCCTCAAGGAGCATGTATAAAGAACTGCCTTGAGAAGAAGTGGCAAACATATATGCTACTGCCCTATGCTGTTCACATAGACAGCACTAATCAATAATCATAATCTTTTCTTGTAGTACCTGGGTCTCTACTCCACAGTCTTTCTCATCAGGCAGGCACTACCAATCGATCGGAGTTGGCATGAGAAAGAAAACCCATTCATGGTCTTTCCTACAGAAGGAAAAACAAAACAAAACAAAACTCTGAACTGAGAATTAGGAGGATCTGCTCCTCTTTTGGGCTCTACCAGTAAGCAGTGAGGTAACTTTATCCCTCTAAGGTCTCATCACCTTTACCAATAAATTTTGAAGTACAAGTGGACTATATTTAAGTTTCTTTTGTGTGTCCTGGTCCTAAATGTCTATAATATTAAGTGATGGGGAGTATCTATGGATGACTGAAAAAAGCGTGCCTATCACATAAGTCTAAGAAATGAAGTTACTCAATTTTTGTAAATTAAATTTAAAAACATCACTGTAATTTTTCACCTCGTGACAGAGCTCAGATACTAATTATAAGATTCTTTGTCTAGAGTGGTTAATCCAAGAAATATATTCTAGTCCAACTACTTTACAAATGAGGAATGAGATGTTGAGAAGGGTTGACAGATTTGCATAAAATCATGTAGCTAAATCTACATAGCCAGATTATGATTATCAACACCATAATTATTAGCACAATTATTAGTTTTTTAAAGTTTAGAGAGAGGATTTCCAAACCGCAAACCCAAATCTACAAACAAGTCAGTACCTCTCTTCCATCACTATTAGTCCTTCAGGCTTTCTCATTTGTGATCATTTCTTTGTACCTGAATACTTTTAGGGTGCCTACATTCTTTCTTTCAATTCTTAACATTTCTTTTGATTCCTACTTCAATAAACACATGAATTTTGTTTACCCTTTCACACTTAAATTTGCAAGTTACCCAAATTAGAATCACTGAAATGTTCACTTCTGGGTGATACACAGTTGGCCTTTGAACAACATGGATTGGAACTGTGTGGGTTCACTTAGGTGGGAACTTTTTTTCTTTTCTTTTTTTCTTTTTACAGCTACATATAATATTTTATTGTTTAATAGGAGACTCCAGAAGTGTGTTCTATTATTTTTAGAACTTCTAAAATATTTTATGACCAGCAATGTTTCTATGACCTTACTTCTGATTTTTAAAAGACTCATGAGTGGGGCACCTGGGTGCTCAGTCGGTTGAGCATCTGACTTCGACTCAGGTCATGATTTCATGGTTCTTGTGTTTGAGCCCCACCTCAGGCTCTGTGCTGACAGCTCAGAGCCTGGAGCCTGCTTTGGATTCTGGGTCTCCCTCTCTCTATGCCCCTCTTCCACTCATGCTCTCTCTCTCTCTCTCTCAAAAATAAACATTTAAAAAAAAGGAATCTAAATATTAAAATAAATAAATGACTCATAGGTAAAAACACTCATAGAAATTATGTAAAAAATAGTTAACGCCAGAATTAAATATATACATAATCAACACTCCCAGCACTCATTAATTAAAAAAATATATGTTAGGGTGCCTGGGTGGCTCAGTCAGTTAAGCATCCGACTTCGGCTCAGGTCATGATCTCATGGTGAGTTCAAGCCCTGCATCAGGCTCTGTGCTGACAACTTAGAGCCTGGAGCCTGCTTCAGATTCTATGTCTCCCTCTCTCTCTTTGCTCCTCCTCAGTTCATCTGTCTCAAAAATAAACTTTTTTAAAAATTAAAAAAATAAAAAATATGTTTTTGCATTTCCTCTCATTGCATTCTGTCTGTATCTATAATGTATATGAATTACATGTGGATTCACATTTGCTAAAGACAATGAAACCTGTTATTAAATTTTACATGTGATGAAAAGATGCTCAAAATCGCTCATCAGGGAAATACAAATCAAAAACACACTCAGATATCACCTCATGCCAGTCAGAGTGGCCAAAATGAACAAATCAGGAGACTATAGACGCTGGAGAGGATGTGAAGAAATGGGAACCCTCTTGCACTGTTGGTGGGAATGCAAACTGTTGCAGCCACTCTGGAAAACAGTGTGGAGGTTCCTCAGAAAATTAAAAATAGACCTACCCTATGACCCACCAGTAGCACTGCTAGGAATTTACCCAAGGGATACAGGAGTACTGATGCATAGGGGTACTTGTACCCCAATCTTTATAGCAGCACTCTCAACAATAGCCAAATTGTGGAAAAAGCCTAAATGTCCATCCACTGACGAATGGATAAAGAAATTGTGGTTTATATACACAATGGAGTACTATGTGGCAATGAGAAAGAATGAAATAGGGCCCTTTGTAGCAATGTGGATGGAACTGGAGAGTGTGATGCTAAGTGAAATAAGCCATACAGAGAAAGACAGATACCATGTGGTTTCACTCTTATGTGGATCCTGAGAAACTTAACAGAAACCCATGGGGGAGGGGTAGAAAAAAGGTTAGAGTGGGAGAGAACCAAAGCATAAGAGACTCTTAAAAACTGAGAACAAACTGAGGGTTGATGGGGGATGGGAGGGTAGGTGATGGGCATTGAAGAGGGCATCTTTTGGGATGAGCACTGGGTGTTGTATGTAAACTAATTTGACAATAAATTTCATGTAATTAAAATATACATATATATATATATTTTAAAAATTTTACATGTGGATTCAACATTTGCTAAAGACAATGAAACTTGTTATTAAATTTTCCCAAGTTGACATGCTACTCTGTGTCCAAAGACACTGTACCTAACCATTGGGTTTAAAAATCATTTCTCTATATTAGGGCTTAGGCCAGCCCAGGGGAAGTGACTGCCCATTGTCTTATAGTCAAGGACCAATCTGGTATTTGGAATTGAAGTCTCTTGTTTCCAGTCTGTTGTACAGGAGACCCTTGATACTCTGTTACTCTGAACTGTCTCTTTTCTGTTGTTTAAAGGAGAGTTGCTATTATTCCAGAGTTAAAATGGAAGATAAAAGGAACAGAAAATGTAAAACACACAAAAAAATGTGATAATTTGCTTCTTCATTTCCATCATTTTCAGGTGATTCATTCTGTAAGGAAATATCACCAAATCTTATCATATAAATACGTATTTATTTCATTTCTTATGCAGAACCCAAAGGATCTTTTAAAAGTGCTCATTTTTAAAGACATCTCCTTTGTGTTACAGCAAATACCATACATATATTTGCTGAAATATTATGTATCAGATGCTTTTTATTTTTTTTAAGTGGGGACTTTTTCTCGATAAACATACTATAGTACTGTAAATGTATTTTCTCTCCCTTATGATTTTCTTGGTAACATTTTCTTTTCTCTAGCTTACTTTGTTGTAAGAATACAGTATAGAGTACATATAACATACAAAATATGTGTTAATTGTTTATCTTATTAGTAAAGCTTCCATTTGAAAGTAGACATTAGAGGGGCACCTGGTTAAGCACCCAACTCTTGAGTTCGGCTCTGGTCATGATCTCATGGTTTGTGGGTTTGAGCCCCATGTAGGGTTCTGTGCTCACAGCATAGGGCCTGCTTGGGATTCTCTCCCTCCCTCTCTCTCTGTCCCTTCCCTACTTACTCTCTATCTCGCTCTCAAAATAAATAAAATAAACTTTAAAAGAAAAGTAGACATTAGAAGTTTTGGGGGAGTCAAAAGTTATACATGGATTTTCATTTGCATAGGGGGTTGGTGCCCCTAACACCCATAGTATTCAAGGATCAACTGCCTTCCTTTACTGCATAACTATGCTAAATAAGACTTCACCTAACAGAAACTCTGTGGAATCCAGAAGGCAGCCATTTATTGCTACCTTTCTGTTTACTGTCTTTTCTGTTTATTGACCTTGTGTTTATTATCTGTATGTAGTTGCTATATATAAATCCTTGAGCGGTAATTATTCAACTCACTTAAAAATGATAAAATACTATCAAATGATCCTAGTGTGTCACTATGTTTATTGTCTACTGTTGAATGTAATTTTCAAGCGCTTTATGTTGTTTTGATAATAAAGCAGACACATTTCAGGTTGTGTATGAAATATAATGGACATCAATTCACTCAGTGACCACATTCTTAGAGTGTTACAATCCAGGACCATCGTAGCAATGGAAACAAAAGGAGGCATAATATGTAGCATAAGTAAGTAAGTATAAGTGAGAAGTAGATATGAAGTCGGGAGACCTGAATTCCATCCTCAACTTTCACACTAAAGTTACAAACTTGCACAATTTTCCTCACTTCGTTGAGTCCCAGCTATAAAGTAAGTTTCTGCTTTCTAAGATCACATTCATTTTTATAATTTTATGATGGATATCATTATGCAAAGTCCCTAATACCCATTTCCCATGTGTCCCTGGGTCCCTGGGCACCTGCAACATTGTTAATATGGCAGTGTATACCAGCCACTGGTCCTGTGCTTTACCCATGATGACTCACTATCAGTCTGGCATACAGAGCCTCCTACTCTGTGACTAATACCAAACACCCCAGGCAGTAGTCAGTAAAAGCCTGCTTCAACAAAAAGTAAGAAAACAAAACTCTTGTCTCCACTTTCAGACTTCACACTACAAAGCTGAGAACCTATTGACTATTCCTCTTCCAGTGTCAATGGCCAGACCAGCTGACACTAACACACTTGATAAAAAGCATCTGGAAAAGCCACACAACTCCATAAAGCAAATGGAACTGAACTGAGAAGGGACCGAGATTTTCACATTTTCTAACCCAACCCTTTCATAGCACAATGAAGAACCTGAGACCCAGAAAATGGAAACATCAGGATTAGAACCAAGCATTCTTAATTCCAGGCCAGTGCAATCACACAGGGAAAATATGAAAGAATAGGGAGAATTAACAATTTCTATTATTAGTGGGTTTTGGTGAGTGGTTCTATAAAACACCCTAAAATATAGTGTTTTCGTAACATTCACATTAAAAATTTTAGAAATCTCCACATATTTATTGTTATATCAAGACAGTATGAGAGAAAAGTTATTTGTTCAAGAATCGTATCTCTTGGGATGCCTGGTTGGCTCAGTCAGTTAAGTGACTCTTGCTTTTGGCTCAGGTCATGATCTTGCAGTTCAAGGAATCAACTCCCACATCGGGTTCTGTGCTGACAGCACAGGGCCTGCTTAGGATCCTCTCTCACTTTCTCTCTCAAAATAAATATTCTAAAAAAACAAATCAGGTCTCCTTCACTTAGTGACTGTCGGCCAAGTTAATTTCTTTGTACTTCATTTTGCCATCTGAGAAATGGCACTAAAAATGCCTTCATCAAATTTTTTTGAGAGATAACTGTTAACTAGAATTACTAGCACTGTGTGTTTCACACATTCCTTAACATATTCAAAAGGTATGTATTGTCTGATGATCACAACAAATTCTACAATAAAGTATCTCTTCACTGTGACCTAATACCACGGTGGGTTCTTGGAAGAATATCCTAAAACATGCTAATAATCTCAAAGACTCTCCAGGAAGACATTTTCCTACAATGAAGGATACAGTTCTTTGGTTCCTAGACACTGAGAGCTATCCTACACAGAAACATTATTGGGGATTTGAGAAGAAAATGTATTTACTGAAAGTTGTTTTTTAATTTTTTTTTAATTTTTTTAATTTAGAGAGCTAGCATGCTCAAGTGGGAGTAAAGGCATAGGGAGAAAGAAAGAGAATCTTAAGCAGGCTGAATACTCAGCACGGAGCCTGACACAGAGCTCAATCCCATGACACTGGGATCATGACCTGAGCCCAAATCAAGAGTCAGACACTCAACTGATAAGTCACCCAGGCACCCCTATTTAAAATTGTTTTAAAACAATGAAAGTAATGAAATAAAAGAATGTTCTTATTTTTGTGAACTCAAGATGGTATAGGTTTCAAATCTACCACTTCCTGATGGTGATGTAGAAATAATACCTGAGAACATTAACCTGAACACAGCAATCTAAACTGACAACGTGTGTACACGTTAGAGAAGGAAGTATCAGCTGTAAGAGGTGTTACTTGACATAAGATCAGACTGTTTTACACATGTATCTTCAAGGCCCACTTCTACAGAAAGCTTTTCAGTTTTAATGTACTCTAATCTCCAACTTTTAGTCCAAAACCTGAGAGGAAGCTACCTAACACATTTGCAAAGATATTTCCATTTGCAAGTTATATCATGGTGGAACTGAAATGAGCCTTCAAGACCACCTGATATAAACTTTTCATTTTATGGATGAATAGCTGGAGGCTGAGAGGTTATGTGGCTTTTTGCTGAAAGTAAAAAGCAAAACAAGAGGCTGGGACTGGGTTAGAACAGAATGCATCTCACCAGACTTCTGGTCTAGGACTCTTCCCTGGGGCTATGAGGTCTGACGCTATAGTAGATGCAGAGTAAGATTCAGGCTTCAAAGAAATCACTCTACCTTAGAGTGAGCCAATTCTAAAACAAAATTCCTCATATCCTGTCAATATGTTGTCTTTTGTTAAATTAGTATAGCTTTATCAATGGTTTTCTTCTTTCATGATTTTTTTGGAAGTATCATTTAATTGCACACTGTCCACAGGATTGGTAAGTGCTAAGAAAAAGTAGTTTCAGACAGATTTTACATTCTATTTCTCTTCCCCGTTACCAAAGATATCTATAATTCTAAGCATGCTTTTCCTACTAGTTTGGGCTCTGACTTCTACAAGTAATATGTCTAAACAAGACGTACAAAAATAAAAATGTATGCTAACTCTGTTTCACTCCAATAAGATGTTGACAGTTTTGCCTTCACCTATGGATCACCAAAAATGTTCTCCTAGGAACTAGCCCAACTATTGATAAGATACCATAGAAAAATCAGTTTAGGGTTATCAGGGTCAGGCCAGGGAGGAGGAACACAATTTTTGTGGCTGTGTCGAACAAGAGGCAGTAACTTCTCATTTCAGATCAAAATAAAATATAATCCTGGAATCAAATCATGATGCTTGCATTGGAGAAACCGATTTGTCAGTGGAGCCTCTGAAATGATACTTGGAACTATGCTGTTTATGCACTTTGAGTTTATTATAAAAATCAGTAAAATTAAGTAATTGCCCATAGTAGGTTCATTAATTACACGTAAAATAAACAATGTAAAGTGTCCTTGAAAAACTCAGGGCAAGCTAAATAGCTATGTATGGTACATGAAAGAACCTTAAAGAAATTCCATTATTTTGCTGTTGTTACTAAGGACACAAACTCTTATTATTCAAACACTTTGTATGTAGTAAGTGTCCTGTCATCAACTCCAGTCAATATATCCTGCATGTTGGTTAATTAACAACTGTAGGAGAGAACTGTTTAGATTCTATACGTAAAAACCAATACAGATGGTCCCCAACTTAACAGCGGTTTGACTTAATGATTTTTCAACCTTAGGAGAGTGTGCAATAGCATACTGCATTCAGTAGAAACTGAACTTTGAATTTGGACCTTTTCCCAGGCTAGCAACATGTGGTATGACTCTCTCATGATTCTGGGCACATCAGGGAGCTGTAGCCCCCAGTCAGTCCCACAATCACAAGGACACACAACTAATACCCTGAAAACCATTCTGTTCCCATACAACACTTCTATTTTCACTTTCAGTACAACATTCAATAAATTACATGAGATATTCAACAATTTTATTATAACATAGGCTTTCTGTTAGGTGATTCTGCCCAACTACTATAAGCATATTGAGCACACTTAAGGTAGACTAAGCTATGCTATGATGTTTGGTAGATCAGGTGTACTAAATGCTTTTGCAACCTCCTATATCTTTAACTTACAATGAGCTTATGGGGTGTAATGCCATCTTAAGTCCATGAAGATCTGTATTCTGTATTTACTGGAGTAGAATAAAATATACTTAATAATGATAGTATAATAAAATAATAATATAAGCTAACACTTACGGAAGGCTTACTAGAGCTCAGCCACTATATATATATGACTTATTTCATGTAATCTTTACAAACTCACTTTATAGGCAAAACACTGAAGCTCAGAGAGGTTAAGTAACTTGCTCAAAATTACACAACTAGAAAGTAGCAGATCCAAGCTTGCATTTTATGTCCATGTGACTCCAGAATGGATATTCTACTACTCTATAATTCCCACAATTTAATCTTCCATTAATAACTTTCATAATATAACTCCTTGAGAACAGTAATCATCATAGTAAAGATATTCAGACCCATAGGATAGAGGCAGTACCACTGGCAGACTGATAAATAAAATTTTGTGGTATCAGGTTTTCACAAAGATTATTATCTGCATCATCCGTAATGAAAATATGGGACAAAATACTGCTCAAAAATAGTATGTTGTGGTGAAAATACACTAGATCCAATATCTTAACGCAAAATGGTAAGCATGGCATTTTCCTAGATGACTAGATAGATATTAAATGATGAGGCCTTTTAACATCAGCTGAAACACCTGAGGAATATTTCAAAGAATCATTTGCTGTATCTGACCCAAAATAATAAATACAACTTCAGACTCAAATACTCTCTTTTTAATTTTTTTTTTAATTTTTTTTTAAACGTTTATTTATTTTTGAGACGGAGAGAGACACAGCATGAACGGGGAAGGGGCAGAGAGAGAGGGAAACAGAATCGGAAGCAGGCTCCAGGCTCTGAGCCATCAGCCCAGAGCCCGACGCGGGGCTCGAACTCGCAGACCGCGAGATCGTGACCTGAGCCGAAGTCGGACGCTCAACCGACTGAGCCACCCAGGGGCCCCTCAAATACTCTCTTTGTCAATCTTCCCCGAATATAAATTACACTTTTGGGGAACAAATAAGCAGATATGGCTAAAGTAAACAAACAAGTCTAAAATAGAAAACATAAATTACTGAATTACAGTTGAAGTCATATTTATATTGAATTTTAAATAAATTAGAATGTTTGGTACTAGTGCCTATTAATTTTTATGTTTTTATTAAAACGCTTTATAAAAACATCTTGGGACGCCTGGGTGGCCCAGTCAGTTGAGTGTCTGACTACGGCTCAGGCCATGATCTTGTGGTTTGTGGGTTTGAGCCCTACGAGGGGCTCTGTGCTAATAGCTCAGAGCCTGGAGCCTGCTTCGGATTCTGTGTCTCCCTCTCTCTCTGCCCAATCCCTGCTTGTGCTCTGTGTCTCTGTCGGTCAAAAATGAATAAATGTAAAAACAAAATAAAATTAAAAAAAAAAAAAACGTTTTCTAAAGGAAGTAGAAAATAATCTAAATACTCAATAATAGGGGTGCATAAAGTGTGGAACACCCTTGTATATCTTAATACAATCATTAAAAAATCATACTAAAATAATACTATGGGAGCCTTTCCAAAATATATTAACTGAACAATACTGTTAAAAGGAATATTATAATATGAACATCATACTCAATAGTGAAAAACTGAGAGCTTTTCTTCCGATGTCAGGAATAAGACAAGAATGTCCACTGTGGCCGCATGTATTCAAAATAGTACTGGAAGTCCTAGGCACAGCAATTAGACAAGAAATGAAACACATCCAAATTGGTAAGGGAAAAGTAAAACTGTCACTATCTACAGATGGCTAGATACAGAAAAACCAAAAGACCATCAATTAACTAGTAGAATTGATTCAGTAAAGTCACAGGATACAAAGTTGATATCCATTGCATTTCTATACACTAATAATGAAGTAGCAGAGAAAAAACTTAAGAAAACAATCCCATTTACGACAGCACCAAAAATAATGAGATACCTAGAAATAAACTTAACCAAAGAGGTCAAAGACCTGTACTCCAAACACTATAAAACAATGATGGAAGAAACTGAAGATGAAAGAAGCAAATAGAAAGATATTCCATGCTCATAAATTAGAAGAACCAATATGTCCATACTACCCAAAGCAATTTATAGATTTGATACAACCTCTATCAAAATACCGACAACATTTTTCATCGAGTCCAAACAAATAATACTGAAATTTGTATGGAACTACAAAAGATCCCAAATAGTCAAAACAATCTTAAGCAGCACAAAGCTGAAGATACTACAATCCCAGATTTCAAGTTATACTAACAAAGCTCTAATAAAACTATATGGTACTGGATCATAACATGAACTAAATTTTGTGTATGTATGGATAGAAAAAATAAAACTAAGTGTCAACTCAAAATGTTAAGACAGCACTCATCCAACAATAGAGTGATCTTTATTCCTTTCGTTCTTCCTTTCCTCCCCATGTTTTCTTTCTTATATTCTACCAGTTTTTATTATCTAAAAATATGTACTAAGAAAATCTGACTTGGTTAGAAACCATCTTTATTGATGCAGGATAGAATACCAATCTGCAATCTAACTACCTAGATTTAAAATCTGACTCTGTCATTGACTAGCTGTGTAACTGTGCCTAATTTCCTTAGTCTGGGTCTCACTTTCTTCATATGTGAAGTACGAATGTACTGTGCTTCTTCTACTATAGCTAAGCCACTGTGAGAATTACATGCGTTTGTATATGTCAAGTGATTAAAATAATGCCTAACACACGGTCAGGACTCAGTAAACACCAGTTGTTGTTGTTGTTTCTAAGTTTACTATTGGAGAATATTTATTCAACCAATGGCTCTGCACTAAAAACAAATTCCTATTTTAACCAAGATGAAGATATTATTGAAAACAAATGACTGCCGCAGCAAGAGAAGTACATATATCACACTGCCAAACACGCATTGACCTAAATTAACTATTTTCTTATGAAAGTAAATTTATGACAATTTTAAACAGTATTAGGATTTTTCAAATAAGCACAGTTACTTTTCTGTTTTTACTCTTATTCCATCCTATATTCATGAATGGTCCTTGTGTACTTCTCTAGGTTTGCCACACTCATTCTTTTCTTACAACAAAATGATTTTGTGATGAGGTAAGTAGGTTATTAAAGGGTAACAAAAATGTGATGCTAGATTTGTGATATATGCTAAGTAAACCCAACAATGTCTGTAAGTTAAGGGGCAAGAGCTTCACCAGAGAGAAGATAATCAACATTTAAGGTCACCACAACAGAAAAACTATGCCTGGGCATCTGACTGGGCATTAATACGGGTAGTCATATTCATCTTAGAAAACTCCATGGTCTTCTTCCTAGTATAACATTCCACATATAACTTAGACTTTTTTTTTTCTTGTTACTGAAATAGAAACTTTCATGATACCAAGCCTTCTTTTGTCATGACAGGGCTTAACCCAACATATATAGTATAGAGCATCAACTTGTCCTTGCTATGTCTCTTAAGTAAAAATAAAACCCAATTCCTTTCAGGAAGTAAAAGGTAAATGTTACTTTGTCTCCCTACTTCTACCTCAAACCCAAGCCACTACACATCAAGAATATTCTTTGGCATACGGTAGGCTTTTTTAAGTTAATATTTTCTGAATGAATTAAGCCTTCTGATTTCTCACATCACATAGAGATGTAAGAAACTGCAAATGCATGTTTCCTAAACTGTGAAGTGTTATTTCTTCTGATCTGAAAATTAGATCCTTATCTAGTTCCAAAAGATGTTTCAAGTGAGAAGTAAGGTGTAAGGTGGTGTGTCCAGGTCCCACAGTTTGTGGTCAAGCAGAAAACTACACAGAGGGATACCTAAGTATACTATCCACCATGTAAAATACTCTTTTCCAGAATAGAATTCTTCATGTCCTTTCCTTAAATATGTGATTAACTACAGGGAAACTGGATTTGACCTATGTTCAAGTTAAATTAAAATAAAGATAACTCAAAATTGTGGTAACCACACAGAGAAAGTAATTTCTAAATGTAATGACTTTAATTATGGTAAATCAAACAAAATGATAAGAATCTGAAAACAAATTCGGGAAGTATAAGACACACTTCAAATATTATTGATCTCTTTCAAATCCTGTTTTACATTTAGGAAACTATATTTCAATGAAAGTCAGTAAATGTAATCAGTTCCAATATATTGCCTCCTTTAATCTCTATGCCACTATAATACAGCCGTCTTCTGAACTCTCTATCAGGTCCTTCTCCATTCTTTGACAGGCTTGCCTTTCTTTTGTGCACCTGGACTTGTGCACAGCTGGGGGAGGAGGGGTCCTCACAGTTCCATGTTCAACCTTCTGTCCTACTTGTTGACATCAGAAAACACATTCATTCTCTGGACAATGCTTCAACTGTCAATCCTTGGAGGCCAACTCCCACACCCAAAACTAGAGCCTTGTGTGTACTTCTGAGTCCCAATCCCTTATCCCCATTTGGCCATTCTATGTTCACTTACATGTCCTACCATCTCTCAAGTTAAAAGTGCTTAGCACAAAATTCACCATGTTTCTTCCACTACCTTTAAAAAAATGTTTATTCATTTTTGGGAGAGAGAGAGGGGCAGAGAGAGAAGGGGATAATATCCGAAGTGGGCACTGCACTACAGCAGCCAGCCTGATGTGGGGCTTGAATTCACAAACCATGAGATGGTGACCCGAGCCTAAGTCAGAACTTCAACTGACTGAGCCACCCAGGTGCCCCCTCCCTTGCCTTTTTAATACAGATTTCACATTTTTCATCAGACTCAAAAAGTCCATGATACATCTTTTTTGTGAATTTAACACAGTGCCATTTGGGGGACTGAATGAACAGAGTCTCTGTTCTCAGTAAGAAATTAGCAAAGGAACGAAAATGAGGGGGAAATGCAATAAAGAGAAAGATATTTCACATTTACGTGTGTATTTCACAATACTGGGGCTTCCGTCATGATGACTGTCTGACATCTTTGGACATATTCCTACATTTTGGGATTACCTCACATTGTGAGTCCAGTTTTAGAAGCCAGAGAATTGAGAGACTACCTTAACACCTGGGTACCATACGAGGGAGAACCAGGTTTCTGGCAGAAGAAGTTCGGGAGGCATTTGGTTGATGAGCTTCAGGAGGCAGATACCTGGCGTCACAGGAGATGAGAAGCCATATGATCAGAGAGAAGTCCTGGGGGATAGCTGGTAGCCCCAGAACCAGGCTCTCTGGCACCCTCCCACAGATTTTAGATGCTTAGTAATATCTGTTGATACACTGTTCCTTCTGATTAAACTAGCCTGTGCATATTCTGTGAGGTACAACTGAGAGTCCTGTCCAACACACATTAAAGTACTGAAAATTCTGTTAATCTCAGAAGCACAAATTGAGTGTTAAGAAAAACTGGCCAATTTCAAAAACAACTGCATTTATCTTCACCCTAGGGCATTTTAGCCTACCAAGTTACATTTGCTATGTTACAAAGCCACATAAAATCCATGCTTCCATGAAATGGGAATACTGGAGCCCCTAAGTCATAGGAGTAAAAATCTCACCATTATTTCTTTAACAAAGAGTATATAGTATCTCTTCTGAAAAATAATTTAGAATAATTCACTAATAGAAGTTTATAAAAATCTGTTTCCTTTACCCCTGAGGGTAAATTAAACTAATTAACTTTAAAATGCATCTCCTAAATAGATGTCCCCAGGTCAGTAATCAATGTGTTACGGTTATGAGTACAGCATAATAGTTAATAGCATGAGCTCTGGAATCAGAGTATCTAAATTTGAATCCCAATTCTACCGCTCAGTAATACTGTCACCTAGAACAATATAAGTCAGGTATCTACATATCAGGTTCTTCATCTGCAAAACAAAAATAATTATATCACCTACTTCAACTAATTTTTCAAAGTATTTTCTATACAGAAAACATATAGAAGGTGCCTATCACATTGATCAGCATATATTAAGTCCTCAATAAATACTATCCACTATGATAATTAGAAATAACATGGGCCATTATGATAACAATGGTACCAAAACGATGCAAGGGATTCTAGAATTTAACACATTTAACTAAGACATGCACTAAGTGTCTATTATAGTAGAGCTTTTTAATATTAAACATCTCAGTTTTTCAAAAAAGCATTCTTCTCTTGTTCTTTCAGGGATTGTGACTTTTGAAACTAAATTGCCCACACTCCTTGGCTAAGACAAATGCATGTGGGGGTAAGTTGCCTGACTGAAAAACTATGCAGTTCCTGATGGGCTTGTTTTTTGCTTTGTGCCTGAAAACAGCTTTTCTACACCAGTGCCCCTTTGAGGGTATTTTGGCCTCAGATTAGAAGGGCAGTGAGCTACTGCAATGGCATTTATAGAGGGCCTCAGAGTTTCCAAATATTCATTTTTAGCCAATGTTTCCAGCTGGGGTCCATTTCTAGTGGCTAAGGGAAACAAATATTTGTCTTGGGATCGTAGGGTTCCAAGCATTTTGCAAATGTTTTCACCTAATACTTCTCTGGGAAAATATCATCTCTGGTAAACGTTAACTTAAAAAGTAAGTTGTTTGGTTAGCAAAAAACTGTTGAAGTAAAAACACCATCTTGCAAAGTATTTGCAAGCATATGTGCTGGTTTTGTCACCATTGTGACAATGTGGCTATGATGTGCTTTGGTTTGATACCTAAAGTTTCCTTTGTCTAACATCATCATCCATTTAAAAATGGTGGTTACCCTTGTTTGGAGTTATCACCCCTTTGAACATCTTTACCATTTCCTCAGAGACAGAAATTCCCCATGTACATATATCTCTGCATACAGGACAACTATACATGGCTAACAATTTAAAGTTCTATTTTAAAATGTCTAATAACTTATCTGTTTATTGGCATTCAGTTAATTAGAAAACCACAGAAACTAGCATTTCAGTTTTGTGCTAGAACAATGATACATGGTATTCAAAATTATAATGCTGGCTATGTGAATGCCTTGAATCCCACCTATGGATGCCTTCGAGCCTTGCTAGTCAAAGCACAGTCCTTGGACCAGCACCCTCACCATCACACTGAAGCCTGCCAGATGTGCAGGACTCCGGCCTCCAACTCACACCTGCTGAATCAGAACGCACACTTTGAATAAGATACCCAGTTGATTCATATGTTTATCAAATTCTGTAAAATGCTGATTTGAGTTCATGAACAGTCATTTAAGAACCTATGGTCTCCAGGATTCTTTCAGTGCTTGAGTCACAAGTTAAATTCCAATACTGTCTCCTTGAAGCCCCCAATATAATGTATATGAACACATACAAATTAATTGTTAATCATGTCTTCATTTCTTTAACAAATATTTATTGAGCATCCATTGTGTTCCAGGCATTGTTCCAAGACTCTACCCTCATTCTAGAGGGGAAAGAGATAAATATCAAGTAAAAATGTAATCTGTCAGATATTAATTAGTGCTATTAGGTAAAATAAGATGAAAATGACAAGGAATTCTGGGCGGTAGTTACTCCTTTTTAAAACGGGGTGGCCAGAGAAACCTGTGGATAAGATGGCATCTAAGCAAAAACCCTTTAGAAAGTAAGGAGTGAGACCTGTACTATAGGAAGGGAGAGCTTTCCAGCAGACACCAGAGTAAGGGAAAGACCCTGATGCAGGAAGGTAATTGGTGCATCTGGAAATCAAGGAAGAGGTCCTTTCCCTCGTGGTGGAAAAGGGAGCAGGTGAAAGCAATAAGGTGGGATAAGGGTAGTCATGGAGTACTAGTCATCACCAACCACATGTACCAATTGCTTATACACATGAGGAGAGAGACAGTGGGGTGACAAATCCAGATGGGTTCAGTGGAGGGGAAGACTGCCCCTTTACTGCCCCCTTTCTTCCACTCAGTCAGGGAAAGTCTCTCCTAGAGAAGGTGGGGTTTCAGAAGCAGTTTGAAATACAACTTAATCCCATCAGAAAGCAATTTATTCTTCTTTATTTATTTATTACTTTTTTTGCCCCAGAATTTAGGCTTAAAATATAGTTGCTAAGTACCTCTGGCAAAAACCAGATTCTGTTTCAGAGGGTCTGGCACATACTTGGCAGGAAACACACTAAACTGGAATTAAATAATAATCCCATGGCTGGCTATAATTCAGAACCATATCTTGGATACTTTTTTAGGCTTATGTTCATAATTATTCTAGACGACATTTCGACAGTATCCTAGCCATCTTGTCTGAACATCTGTTTCAGGAACTCTTCTGCCTTTGGCCAGTGTGTGCTCTCACCACAGACAGCATGCCAGATGACCAGTGCCGTCCCCTTAACGTTGTGCATCCACATCTTGTGTTTTTGAGTCTGTGCCAAGTTCCTGTTGGGAGACACAAGGTTTCGGTAACAAGGGATACGTGCTCCTCTTGTTGCCACGTGTAAACCACATGAAAGGAATCATGACTATATTGCTTAAGAAGTCATGCCAGTAACTGTAAAGTCAGCCTAGCCTACAAATAACAGCTATCAATTTGTACAACCTTTGTACATGGGATAATCTAATCCATGCTAATCTCTCTCCATTACGGCAATGAAGATGCTATAATCACTCCTCACACAGAAAGGCTTCAATCAAATTAATGTTCCATGTTAGCTCTATCTTAAAAAATTTCCTCTTCTTCATCCAGCATGAAAAGTGAATAAATCTGTCTATGCTGAATGAGCCTCCCAAGGATTCTCAATCTAATCTGGCCAAAATGAAATTTACCAGCCAAAGGAAAAAAAATCTACATAAACACAAGGATAATAGATGGAGGCCATTATTCACTCACAGATAGGTATAATCCACTTCAATAAAATTAAATTACAAAATGAAAAATTATAGGACTGCTATTTACAGAAAATTTCTTTTCCCCACTTGATTATTTGTAGAATATTGGAGCCAGATAGGACCAATGAGGTCATCATTTATAGATGAGAAAACAATGACAGAGAGGCAAAGAGATCTTGCTCAAAAGATGAAGCAGAGGTGGCAGAGAAAGCACCAAAGTTCTTCATCATCCAGGTAGCCCCACACACACATACACACGCACACATACACGAGGACTGTCTAATAGGTTACAGCAAAAAGAAGCTTCTCTGATTTCCTCCAAAATTTTATACACACACACACACACACACACACATATCATTATATTATATCATGATTAATCATTATAAATGATTATATATATCATATCAAAATTATATATATATATAATACACATCATTAACTATAGGGGATAGAGAGGCTACATGATTTAGAGTTAAAATGGCAGGAGCCATTGCTAATTGAAAAATCAATCAGAAATGAAGACAAAGCACTTTTTTTGAAATTCTAATGCAAGCCAATAGGAAAAAAGGATTGATTTTTCAAAAATTTTCTTACAACTCTCAAGAACATGTTTGCTGTGCCACAGGGGGCACCCTTCTAACGTCAGTGAGTAATTCCAAGGAATCACCTAATCCGTCTGTTCCGTACGTGACCTATTTTAATTTTGCAGGTGGTTGGTGATAGAGAGGAGAAAATGTTGCCACTCAAAACCTGACTTCATAAAACCTTAAACCTTTTAGAAAAGCAATCAGCACAACATGTGGCTTCACACCTGCAACTGAAATTATAAGAAACAAAAAGTACCAAAAAAGAAAAAAACAAAACTCAAAAAGCTAGGCTAACCCAAATTAGTTTCTGTATTTGCAAACTTCAGTTCAAAAAGTTTGGTCAACCAATAAATTATTTCTCAAGATGTGTCCATGCATAAAGTACATGACAGGACATCCATAACATGATAAACATTTTAAAATCCCATTGACGAAACCCCAAAAATCCTTTGTTCCTAATGACTCATCATCGGAAAACTCTTGTAACTAGCATGGTTATACTCTCCCAGGACACAGCAACGACTGTAGGATATTATGAGATTCCCAGGTATCTATTTTTGTCTGTATCACTCTGGCGCTGATGTATTTTCTTGGTTTCTGGTTGTCCACAGTGGTAATCCTCTCCAAAAAAGAGTACTGTACTAGCAAGAATACTTTGTTCCCTAATGACCAGAGATAGCACATTCCATTTTCAATGATCTGCTTGGTAGAATCTTATGTATGTTGAAAGACCCATTCACAAACACAGCCCTCTCATTTTACAGACTAGAAAACTGAGATGTTTAATGATTTTCCCAAAGGCTATTACAGCTCATTCATGCAAATCCAGGCCAGGGACTTGGGTCTCCTGGCTCCTTATCAGTTGCTGTTCCTACCATGTCAAGCTACCTCCTCTGAGTCAGCCCCCACTGTAGGATAGAATCTTACTTTATCCTCCAAATCCAATTCAAATGGCCTACATTTTAACTCACCCATAATTGCTAAATTGAACAAGAAGTTTAAAAGCACCTGCTTTTTCTATTACAGTGGAAACTCTAGCTCAATAACTATAAATGTCTTACAATACAGTATGAAACACCAGCCTGTCCAGAATTCTTTTTTTTTTTTTTTTTTTTTTTTTTTTTTTTTTTTTACCCTACTGAGCTAGCTGTCTCTAAACAAGCATTTCCAAGGCTGTGTGGCGCGGGGCAAAGCCTGAAACCTGTAACAAGAGAACCCTTCATCAATCCAAGGCTCTGGCTCAGCTCAAAACTATGGCTTATACTTATGACTTTAAGGTAATACCTGTACCCAGTAACGGCCAATGTTTACTGACTGAGCACCCAAGCCACCCTTGTTACCTAGTTCTTTGCCAGCACAGCATCTCATTTAACTTTTATCACAACCCTAATGTGGCTAAGCAAACCCCACTCAACAGAGGAGTAAAATCAAATCCAAGATCCCAAACCATCTGCCAAGCTCAGAGGGTAAACAAAAAAGTCAACAATGGAGTTCTCCACCATACAAAAATGTTCCTTGAAAGTATCCACAAGAAAGAGCTCGCATATTCCAGCAGAGGAAACATTTTTCAGGTACCGTCCTTTTCTAGTATCTAAAGGAAAGAGAGTAACTGGAAGAGATACTGATAAATCTAGTAAGAATAACACTTCAATTACAGATGTCTTCTAAATTGACCTCCAATCCACAGAGCTATAATCCTCCTTCCTCAACAGCAATTATTCCAAAGCAAAGCAATGCAATTCTTCCTGTATACTCACAGTTTTTAGAGTAGTAAAACTAGACTTTCCACACACTGGCTCCCCAAGATGCAATAGTTTCCCCAAGTGTAAAATGAAGTTCATAATAGCAGTGTTTAGGGTGGTTGAGAGGATTTAATGAGTTACTATATGTAAAACCCTTGAATCATGTCACAGAGTACACTCTCTACAAATATCAGCTACTATCTTATTATCCTCCCTACCCTTACAAAAGTAACAAGCTAGGCCACAATGCATTACTATATCTTTGGCCTCTAATCATTCCACTTAATAGCAATTATTTAGCACTGACTGGATATAAAGATCTACAGCAAGAACTGAGGAAGGTTAATAAAAGGAAACACAGATCCGCCCCCTGTCCTGTGGGGTCTGGCCATGCACTTGAGGGAATGAAGATAAATGCAGATGAGAGCAAGAACAAAAATGAGCAAACAGAAACATTCCATGCACTGCATTTATAATGAATGGTGTGACAGTGGTGACTAGAGAGAGGCTGGCTGACTTCACAGAGCCAGAAGAATTGCCCTGGACCACAGGACGGCTGGGCCGTTGCACAGAGTGAACACAATGGCATTACTGCAGACATTCAAAGGAAGAAAGGCTCAGTGGTGTCACTGTACATGCAAGGAAAGAAGATGCTGGAACATGAATAAATAAAGTGCTTTATAAACCAAAAAGTGCTCAAGTTTAAGATGTT
This sequence comes from Prionailurus bengalensis, assembly GCF_016509475.1. Lineage (NCBI taxonomy): Eukaryota > Metazoa > Chordata > Mammalia > Carnivora > Felidae > Prionailurus > Prionailurus bengalensis. Next base: position 29,565,742 of record NC_057344.1, on the reverse strand, counting down.
AAAATTTCCAGTGTGGATGGCTCTGATCAAGTTTTAACCAGTCTTGCATTCACAGATCTTCACCTAACAGAGTCCTGCCTGGTTCTCTCCTGGAGTTTCGGCCATTACACGGCTGGATGTTCGGGAACACAAGGGCCTGTGCAGCCCCACCTCCATCACAAGGCACATGACCCAGACTGACTGAGCTTGGGGCACTGCTCTGCCATTGCCCAACTCTGTGACCTTGGACTTGTACTCTCTGGGCCTCAGGGCTCCCTCACTTGTAAGATGGGGCTAATAAAAGCTGTTCCCTAACAGGGTTGTTGTGAAGATGAAGTGAATTAATAGAGGAAAAGTTCTTGGAAGAGTACCTGGCACATCACAAGTATTACGTAAGTGGTTACATTATCTTAATGAGCTTTGGTATATCTCTGCTGTTCTCTGTCTCGCTCTAGCTCTGATTTCTTTGTCCGAGACAAGATACCCAGTAGGCAAACCTTTAGTACTGCATTCACTTGGCAAGACTCCAGAGATTTTAGAAGTGGTCTCATAACAGAAATAAAAGCAAACAATGGCACAGTGGGGCCTGGACCTTGAAACACAGTCCTGACAAGAACAAAAGTGGGAGACACAGTTTCTCCATGTCTTTCCACGTTCTAATGCTCACTCAAGCAGGAAGGTTAGTATTTTTTTCCACCCCTTCCACAACATAGGCCTGAGCTTCTAAATGCAAGAAGAGCATACTTGGTACCCTCCACAACATCCACAGAAACCCACAGGAGCCTTCTCAGGCTGCAGACAAGATCCCCAGCTGGGAATTAGGAGGCACAAGGACATCTGTTTTTCCATTTATCTATTTTTCATTTTGCATGGACATAGTCCAGTGGATCTCAAACTCATGGCCTACAACCCTCTGAGGGCTTTGACCAGCCCCTTGAGCAGCACATCATCCTGTCTCAAAAAGATAAAACCAAAAAAAACAAAACCAACAAAAAAAAAACAACCCTTACTTTCTAGCCCATGTTAAGGACAGTGCCCGGAATCAGCTGCATACACTCACTCTAGAGGAAGATTGTGGACCGCTCACTCTGTGGCTAGCTTTATGGATTATTTTATCTAGTTCCCTGAATAACCTATGAAGAAGGTTAACACTGGACACATTTTAAAACATGCAAACTAAAGTTTAACAAGTTGAAGAGAAATGCTTCATATTCTAATAACTGATAAGGTTTGGATTTGGCATCAGGCATTTGTGACCCTCACTGTAATAACTCTTTTCTCTGTTCACTCACTCAACAAACACTTGTCAAAAAACCTCTTTAGTACTTGGTATCATTAGAGACATGGGAATACGGAAAGAAAAAGACATTATCCTGATCTCAAGGAGTTTATGTTCTACAAAGGGAAGACAAAATAAACCAAGAAATATAAGATGATCTCAGGTGAAAAAGTCATGAAGAAAAATGAAGCATGACTGTGGACAGAGTAACAAAAGAGTGAGGGCGGCTATCTTACATATGGTGGTCAGGGGAGACTTTTCTGAGGAGGTGGCATTTGGAAAGACACTTAAGTGAAGTCAGAGTCAGGCAGGCAAAGATCAAGGAGACAGGGGAGTGTTCCAGCAGAGGTGAGAGCAAGTGCAAAGGTCCCGAGGCATAGCCATAGAAAAATAGGAAAACCAGTGTAGTTTGGATAAAGCAAAGAATAGGGACAGTGCTAGGAGATGAACTTCAAAGTACCAACTGTGGCCATCTCACACTTAGTTCTGATAGACCATATGGCAAGGCATCTGCATTGCATTTGACTGTAATAGAAAACCATTGTCAAGTTTTGCACTGGGAATTATATTCTCAGAATAACTATTTTTAGAAGATTACTCTGGCTATTGTATGGAGAACTGACTATAAAAGAGCAAGAGCCAATAAAGGGGGCTAAAAGCCAATTTAGCACTTTTGATGAGAGATTATGACAGTTTGAACTAGGTTTGTAATTGGACTCATGGCATATTTTGAAGGTTTTCTTCTTGGTATGAGATCAGGGAGAATTCTCTCAAAACATAGTTTGAGGAATGTTGGAACCAAGAATAATAGGATACCTTCAGTCTGTTGCAGCCATGACTTAAATTCGATGTTATCACGCATGCGACAGCATATCGAGCATGTAATCTAGCATCAGGACAACAGCGAACACTAAGCCACACTGACAATGTCACTTTAACCTTTGAAAAAGGTGAAAGGGCTCAGTTCCCTTTTACCCATCTATCAGCCAATTCCAGAGCAATTTTATCTTGCTACACAGACAAGTCTTTAAATCTCAACTTTTAAAAGAATCTTAGGTTCCCCACATTTCTACAGGCTTCTCTACAGTCAATTTAGCCTGAACCAGAACATTCACAGATGGGCCATGTTATGCAATAAATCGGTTTCTTCTCTGAGATGAAACTCTTTGAAGTACTCAGGGCTTCCTTTTTTCACATAAGAATATTCAGTTTTAGAGAGATTTAAAATATGTAGCAACAATGTCAGTAGACTTGTAATTTTATGCTACAGACCAAAGGTGGCTTGTTGGTAGATATGTAATGGATAAGGATGTGACCTCCACATCCAGTCTAGAACTTTTTATATTACCTCCCAACATCACAACATCACACAACCAATCAGCTACACAGGCTCTCATATCCAGCTGATTTTGCTGATGAGGAAGCAGAATGCATCCTCATGATCACATAGAGAATTAGAGGCAAATCCAGAATGGAATCCCAGTCTTCTTACCTCCACACCAGGGCTCACTTAATCAGACCATCCTGTTTTCCAATCTGACACTGACACTGAGGGTAAAAAGAACAAACAAACAAAAACAAAAACAAACATTTGCAATAGCAGCAAATTTTATTCCATAATCTATTATAAGAGAAAATACACTTTTAGCAGATGCAAAAATGGTTGAGAAAATTTCAGAAATAAGTCTGGGTTAACTCCTCAAACCTGTGCTAAACTGTCCCCAAAGGTAAATACAGATCCCTGTGATGGGTCAAATTAAATACAGATCAAACCCTTACTATGTAGAGTCCTGATTATGAACAAATAGAAGAGATGACTCTCCATGGGAGAATAACACGACACAAACACAAATGTGTCTGTATAGAAACATGAAGAGAAACAACTGAATCTTTAAAGAAAACTTCTTGGAGAAGATTTAGCAGTTTTGAAAGGTGAGAAGTTTTGAAAGAGGAAGGAGAAGATGGAGAAGAGTACTTTCCCCAATGTTGAAGAGAAAGTAACCCAAGTGGAATGGATTGTGTGTACCAAGACTCACAAATGGGCCAACAACTCTACGTACTCACGAAATTAAGTAAAATAATGAATGATTTGGAAACCATGAGCTATAACCATGAATAAGGGCCTCAGGGTAAGTTGTACAGGCTTGAAAGGCTCTCATTCAATGCAAATATGCCTAGAAAAGCAGAGAGTAACCACTGGAGTATACTAGTGTCTGAGTCAATGCAATGTTCGCACCTATGTTTGCACTGTGCTTCCATTTTCCTGTACAGTATTCTGAGAGAGGAACACTGGTGGAGGGAGGTCGAGTATAAGAGAAGTCTTAAACGAGGAGCAGATGGTTTAAGATTTGCCCTCAGTTGGTACAAAGGGCTCTGGCACCATCTAAGAAAAGGAGTCAGAAATTGTAGTCATGGGCCATTCTTTTAAAAACTGTGTTTTGGAACTCAGGCGTTCCCCCTCATGTTTTTATAATGCTTATTACCTGTCTGTTTTCCTGTAATACTTAGACTAGTCTTGACACTTAAAAAAAAATGAATTGATGTACATATTTTATGCAGCTAAAAACTACCCATTCTAGTGATCTTTGCAAAACTGGTAATCACTTCTTGATCCTTCCAACTCATTCCACATGGAGTTAAGACCTAAGAGACAGAATATGTACAATCAGAATCCATATAACTAGGAAAGAAACAACAGAAAGTTTAATCTCAATAAGTCAAAAATTGGGGAAAAAAACTAAAAAAACAAAAAGAGACATCTTTCAAGGACTGAATGGATAAACAAACTTACATGCAGTAACCCTACTAAATAAAACCCTACACATCAACTGAAACACGCAACTTAGATCTCAGGGTGTTATGCTAAGTGAAAACAAAAAAGCTAATCTCAAAAGGTTGCAAAGGAATTATTCTAAACATAACATTCTTAAAATGACCAATTTTTAGTGATGGAGACCAGTGGTTTCAAAACATTAGGATTGGGGGCAGGATGTGATTATAAAGGAGTAACAGGAGGGGTGCCTTAGTGGCTCATTCAAGTTAAGCATCCGACTCTTGGTTTCAGCTCAGGTCATGATCTCAGGATTTGTGGGTTCAAGCCCCACATTGGGCTCTGCACTGACACTGTGGAGGCTCGTTGGGATTTTCTCTCTTTCTCTTGCCCTCTCTCTCAAAATGAAATAAATAAACATTAAAAAAAAAAAAGTAGTAACAGGAAAAAGCTCCTTTGGCATAACTGGAGAGTTTTGTATGAATATGATGGTGGTGACATGAACCTATAAATATGACAAAATTTCATAGAAATATATACCTCCCTCCAAAAAAAAGTACATGTAAAAACTAGTGAAATATAAATAAGCTCTATAGTTTAGTTAATAGTATAACCATCAATTTCATGGTTTTGACAATTTTACTATGGTTATATAAGAGGTTCTCATGGAGGCAAGGCTGCACAAAAATATACATGGGAAGGGGTGCCTGGGTGGCGCAGTCGGTTAAGCGTCCGACTTCAGCCAGGTCACGATCTCGCGGTCTGTGAGTTCGAGCCCCGCGTCGGGCTCTGCGCTGATGGCTCAGAGCCTGGAGCCTGTTTCCGATTCTGTGTCTCCCTCTCTCTCTGCCCCTCCCCCGTTCATGCTCTGTCTCTCTCTGTCCCAAAAATAAATAAATGTTGAAAAAAAAAATTAAAAAAAATATATATATACATGGGAACTCTCCGTAACACTATTACAACTCTTGAGTCTGAATTATGTCAAAAGTTTTTTTTTAATGTTTATTTATTTACTTTGAGAGGGTGGAGGGGCAGAGAGAGAGAGAGAATCCCAAGCAGAAGCCTGACGTGGGGCTGATTCCATGAACTGTGAGATCATAATATGAGCCAAAATCAAGAGTCAGACCAGGATCCGGAAATCAAGAGTTCAACCAAGTGAGCCACCCAGGCACCTCAAGTCAAATTTTTACAAAATGTTTTAATAAACATATAACTTAATTACCCCTTCCCTCAGGCCATTCCAATACCAACCTATAAAGTTGCAGAAGTTTGTCTTGTAGCCATTTAAATAACAAAACAGGAAAAATATTTCTGCTATAAATATTTTGAATTTAGGTTTTTACTAGACGTTTAACTATAAATAATTTCATATTGAGTGTTCTTTTTCATGTGTATCCTTTTAACTCAAGGCACAGAGAGGTATCATGTCAAAGAGGCAACAGAATGTCCTCCTGGGGTGCCAGGAACTTTACCTGGATAGCCCCCAACCTACCCACCAAGCTTCAAGAACTACAATCTATTCCCAAGACTTAAGACTACAAAATATAGTTTGCTTTCCTTTCCTTTAAACAGATGCCAATCCCTATTTCTTGGGGATTCTCTCTCCCCAGTGCTCCTGACTATGTCTGAAAAGGGTCCATCTCTGGAGTTTTGCTACCCTGGAAATAAACACAACAGAGCTTTTCTCCTAAGGGCTTGCTTCTTCTCACTAAAGAGAAGTTACAACAAGATCATGTACTTTACACATTTTCAACATAATTGTCCTTGGTCTGTTTTCTTGTTTCCTCTTCCAAATATCCATAAAACTTTAGGGCCTTGGAACTTTATTTCTTTCCTTTTTTTTCTTTAAATGTTTATTTATTTTTGAGACAGAGACAGCATGAGCAGGAGAGGGGCAGGGAGGGAGACACAGAATCTGAAGCAGGCTCCAGGCTCTGAGCTGTCAGCACAGAGCCTGACGTCGGGCTCAAACTCAAGAACCGTGAAACCATGGCCTGAGCTGAAGTCAGATGCTTAACCGACTGAGGCACCCAGGTGCCCCAGAACTTTCTTCTTAATGGTGATCTTCATCCTCAGCCTTTTCAGTCACGGGGGAAGCCCATTATAAATTAGCACACCATTGGTGCCTTAAGTAAGTAATTCACAAATGAGGAGATATTGGCCTCTATAAGCTCCTACTCTGAGGGACACTCACCCTTCAATATTGGCCCCCTCCTTTCTCTTATCCTTAAATACACACTTTTGTCATATTTACTGTCTTCTGGTTCCCATTTCTCTAGCTACTACTCTTGACTCTTGGCCTAATTCTGCTTTTTTTCTGACTCCAATGAAAATCCTATCTCAGTATGTCAGCCATGGTACCAATGGCTGACAAGCCAAAGAAAGTGGACAAGCTGCGGCAGAGACCTGGAAGCCATGCCCTTGGGAAAAGTGGCCTTATAGCAGTTCAGAAGAGGTGCCCACATATTTCATAAAAAGTAATCAGCTGGCGCTGTCTGGCGGCTCTAGGTGACAGGGATCGGTGTCCTTGTAGGGTTGTGAACTCTGGTTATAGAGGAGTTCATGCTCAAAAAGTTAGATAAAAATAAGAACCTCCCCAAATTTTTTCAAAGATATCTTTTTAAATTTAGTTTGTTTGAATTAGCATCCAAAAAAAAAGTTTACGTGTCACTTTTGTTTTTTTATAGAACATAACTCCCTTTAGTCTACAGTAGCCCCTTCCTTTCTGCACCCCCTACCCTGCTCCCAAGCCATGATTTGCTGGACAAACCAGGGCATACATATATCCTGTGCAGTAGCCTACATTCTGACATGTCTCATTATTTCTCGTGGTATCATTTAACATTTTCCTCTATTCTCAGTATTTCCTGAAAACCACTAGAAACTCAATTAGATTCAGGTGCAATTTTTCAGGCACGCATGTTTCACGGATGGAGTTGTTTACTTCCTGTTGCAACAGCATGAGACTCATAATGTGTGGCTGGTCCACCAGTGGTGCAGTTAAGATCAACTAGTTGATTCAGGGTTTCCAGCCTGACCCCTTTGTGATAAAGTCCCTCATCAACAATTCACCTAATGGTTTTAGCCAGTGATGCTCAGTGCCTACATGACTGTCTTATTTTAAAAAATACCAGTTCGGGGTGCCTGAGTGGCTCAGTCGGTTGAGCGGCCGACTTCGGCTCAGGTCATGATCTCGCGGTCCATGAGTTCAAGCCCCGCGTCAGACTCTGTGCTGACAGCTCAGAGCCTGGAGCCCGTTTCAGATTCTGTGTCTCCCTCTCTCTGACCCTCCCCCATTCATGCTCTGTCTCTCTCTGTCTCAAAAATAAATAAACATTAAAAAAATTTTTTTAAAAAAAATAAAAAATACCAGTTCTCAGTACCTGTGTCTTTAAAAGCACCAATGTGCAGCCAGAATTGGAAACCACTGATGGACTTGGAACCATGTACACCAGAATGAAAACAGTCATTTAATTGTTTTTAAATTGGGAAAAAAAAAAGTCACTTGCAGACGGACTCATGTGTGAGTCAGAAACTCAAGGGTATGAATAAAAATGTGATCAGACATGTATGCTCTGTCCTTCTACAGCTGATGCACACATAACATGCCTGCTGCCTCTAAAACCGGCTCCTTGATCAGACCTACTCCAGGGGAAGGATTTAAAAACTGCCCCTGTCTCCTCATACCCTCCAGTGATCACAACAGCAAAGAAAGCCGCTCCACAGGAAAACACTTGTCCAACTCCTGAAGAGTTATCACATCCCACTACAGGGCTTTCTGAAAATAACCCTCTGAGGCCAGATCAAGTTTAAAACTAAAATCTATTTTGAAAACCAACAATGCTGATCACAGAGAAAAGTGAGAGGCCTGAAAACCTGTCTTTCACACACCTTTTCTTTCCAGAACCCAAAGTCACTTAAACAAAGCTATGTATTTGCTTCTCCTCTCTCGTTCCCAGAGTCAGTCTCTCTGGGCCCATCCCACTCCTTTCTATACCGAAATTCATATTCTTTATACCTCTTTCTTTTATCATCTTCACAGTGTTATTCTGTTTACCTGGTAAAAGGTATCAAGCTACTAACAAGATCTGGTAACCTACACATGGGAAAAGTGTAAAGGGCCACTTCAGGGCAGGGTAACGATGTGCATTTGAAGACGACCTTCTGCAAACAGAAGCATCACATTATGTGGCAAACCCCTTAGTGCTGTAGGCCGACACAGACTAGGACAAGGGAGAGTATTCTGAGATCATGAACTCAGTTCAATTTCTTGGCTCTGCCAGTTATTTTATTTGGGAAACACATTTCACCTCTCCGCGCCTCAATTTTCTCTTGTGAAATAGTACATTTGAATCACACACAATTTAATAGTAAACCGTTATGGTTTTATGAGCTGTCAGTCCAAACCTGAGAAATGATTGCTATTTTAGAAAGTCACCGAAGATGTATTCTCTTTAAAAAGAATAGAGGGAGACACTGTACTGATGGGAGATGAGCTGCCCAGATTTTTAAAGACCCACACACACACACACAAAATGACCAGTAACTAAAAATTTCTGTCAATTATAGAAATTTTCATAAATGAAATAGCATGATGTTTAAAGCATTGCTTTAAAATAGTCCAGCAAAAAATATCATAAATGGGAGAGTAGATGAAACAAAATTGGGCAAGTGTCAAAAAAACATTAAAGCAGGGTGACAAGTACTTATTCTCTCTAGCTGCATATCTGAAATATTTTATAGTATGAACTGTTAATACCTCATGCAATTGTATCTTCCCTTTCCTAGTCCAACTGTGGAACATCCCACAGTTAGACACCGAACCCAAGTTCTTCATTTGGAGTGAGGGGAGGTGCCTGGTGTCCAGAGGAAATCGAACTAAGAGTCTACTAATAATTATGTGAATTCCGGTATATTCCATAAATGTTGAGCGTCCTCATGCCAGTGTCTTTCCGTTCGCTAAGATACTATTTCTGTTGAAGAACGCAAGTTCACTATCGCAAGTTCACTTATGAAAAGACAAGAACATCAAGGCTCTATGCAAGCAGGAGAAATGACACTTAGGTTTCCCAAAATGCATTATCTTGAAGACTAACCCTAGAGGGATCCCATCAGAAAGCATAACATGAGAATCTATGGTTCACAGGTGTCGAATCAGATTTTACAAGGGTAAACTACTCCCCAAGAACTGGACACTAGTGGATCACTTATTCACTCTTCTTGGTCACTTGGGACAACGTTCAGCAAGGTCACCTAAGTAGTGGGCTAACACCCCCACAGTCTTAAAAGATACTGTTCCATTAACCTTCCAGACACTTTAAACAGTAAAATAATTCAGCTGATCACCATAGCAACTCAAGGTGGATATTTTTTTACTCATCTGATGCGCTTGGTAAACAAAATTATTCTAAACTGTGTGTAAACTGCAGGTCTGTTTCACTCTAAGCAGCAGATATCGTCCTTCCAAGGCCATAAATAAGCTGAATTATTACCTTCTGCATGCGAAAAGTCAGCTACCTACATTGATTATTAAAGTGAATAATTTTATAAGGGACATAATTTCAAGCATAGAAATTCCCACCAGCTTATTGAGGTGAAGACATTAGATAGGATAAAGAAGTAACTCCTTCTTTCTCTTCGCCACTATTTTGAATGTCAGATGCAATGGGTTGTCTGATCCAATGAAATGTATTCCAGATAGACTCCAGCTCTGCCATTTCTTAAATATGATAGTGAAGACAGGTGTGGATCTCTGCTTTGTCTCTGTTGTGGTATTATTGTTGCTGCATAGGAATTGGGGAATTTGGTCCATGTCAGATAAATACAGAAAATTTCTAAGTACAATAACTATTTAAGCTTATGCCATTTGTTTACAAAAATTAATTACAGCCTTCTTGAACTATAGGTATTATTTGATATATTGAAACTTACCATGATAAAAAGGCACAAACATGAGTATTGGGGGGGGGTACATACAAAGTGTGGAATGTTCAATGTTTCCTCTTAACAAAAACAAAATTTTCTTGAAAAAGCCAAGAAAATAAGCCAACATAGATGCAATGCTCATGCATGTGAAATAAAAAGCACAGAAAATCTGAAATATCTGTAGAATAGGGATATAGGATTCACAAGGAGTATTTGATAACTAAATGTTCTGCCACAAATTTTAACAAAAGAGTCAACAAGTATGTGCAGTTTATCCCAGTAAAAAGAATCAACTGTCTTTCATCAACCCTTCTGTTGTTCCTTGGGGTCTGTAAACTATGCAAGGGCACAAGGCCTGTTATGAATGCTCTGAAGGCCACTGAGAATTTCGCTTTCTTTTCTTCATCTTAAGAGAACGTACCCCTTTTATAGTAAGCCACTAAAAAACAAACAAAAAAGAAAGACCTGCTCTATTCTCCCTTTAAGACCTAAATCTAGTAAGTGTTTGAAAACATTTATGTAACGGTCCTTCTTGATGCATTAAGACGAGAAACGAATGTTCTTTGGAGGATAGAAATGCTTCCCTGGATGTCAGATGACTGTTTAAAGTGAAGGTTGGGGGGAGGGGGGACGCCTAGGTGGCTCAGTCAGTTGAGAATCTAACTCTTGATTTTGGCTCAGGTCATGATCCCAGGGTCACGGGACCGAGCCCCAAATCAGGCTCTGTGCTGATAATGGAGCCTGCTTACAGTGGCATTTGTTGTAATGAGCATTGGGTATTATACGTAAGTGATGAATCACTGAATCCTACCCCTGAAACCAGTATTGCACTGTGTGTTCACTAAAATTTAATTTAAAATTTTAAAATAAATTTTAAAAAGATTCTTTCTGCCTCTGCCCCTCTCCCCCACTTGCATGCTTTCTCTCCCTCTAAAATAAAAAATTAATAAAGAAAAGCTTGCTAAATACATACAAGATGCCATGTTCTACTCCAAGGTGTAAGATAACAAGTCACAATCTAGTGACCAGCAACCCTCCCTTCAAATAAGAATGTATTTAAATTATTTAATTAACGAAAAAAAAAAAACCCAAGTAGATGAAGTCTAGAATATTGCTCAAGGTAGAAAAATCATTCAAGTTGAACACAGAAGTATACTGGTCATGTTTTGCAAATTAAAAATTAAGACATGATCCAACACTGAGTTGGACTCTTTCAATGAGAAATACTACCTTGGAAAATCTGAGATGTACTGCCATTATTCTTTGACTTAGTCTACCAAAGTGTTTATATGTTTTTCATGAATTTATTCCACCCACATTTCTTAGAGGCTGCAGCACAGAAGCTTGCTGCCTTCCACTTAAGAGGGTCCTGAGTACAGCTCAGCTCTCTCTAGAAACCTTTGGCTCCTCAGTAACTTGTATGCCCACCATTCAAAGACATACACTCGGAGTTGCGGCAAGATGGCGGCTTAGGAGGACGCTGGGCTCACCGCACGTCCTGCTGATCACTTAGATTCCATCTACACCTGCCTAAATAACCCAGAAAACCGCCAGAGGATTAGCAGAACAGAGTCGCCGGAGCCAAACGCAGACGAGAGGCCCACGGAAGAGGGTAGGAAGGGCGGCGAGGCGGTGCGCGCTCCACGGACTGGCGGGAGGGAGCCGGGGCGGAGGGGCGGCTCGCCGGCCAAGCAGAGCCCCCGAGTCGGGCTTGCAAAAGCGGAGGGGCCGGGCGGACTGTGTTCCGACAGCAAGCGCGACTTAGCGTCTGGGAGGTCAGAAATTAACAGCTCTGCTCGGAAAGCGGGAAGGCTGGAGGACAAAGGGAGGGAGAGCTGCTGAGCCCCCTGACAACAGAGCTCAGTTTGGTGGGGAACAAAGGCGCTCGCCAGCGCCATTTCCCCTGCCCATCCCCCAGCCGAAATCCCAAAGGGAACCGGTTCCTGCCAGGGAACTTGCTCGCTCCGCGCAAACACCCAATCTGTGCTTCTGCGGAGCCAAACCTCCCGCAGCGGATCTGACTCCCTCCCGCTGCCACAGGGCCCCTCCTGAAGTGGATCACCTAAGGAGAAGCGATCTAAGCCTGCCCCTCCTGCCCCCGAGCACCTTGCCTACCCGCCCCAGCTAATACGCCAGATCCCCAGCATCACAAGCCTGGCAGGGTGCAAGTAGCCCAGACGAGCCACACCACCCCACAGTGAATCCCGCCCCTAGGAGAGGGGAAGAGAAGGCACACACCAGTCTGACTGTGGCCCCAGCGGTGGGCTGGGGGCAGACATCAGGTCTGACTGCGGCCCCGCCCACCAACTCCAGGTATACACCACAGCACAGGGGAAGTGCCCTGCAGGTCCTCACCACGCCAGGGACTATCCAAAATGACCAAGCGGAAGAACTCCCCTCAGAAGAATCTCCAGGAAATAACAACAGCTAATGAGCTGATCAAAAAGGATTTAAATAATATAACAGAAAGTGAATTTAGAATAATAGTCATAAAATTAATCGCTGGGCTTGAAAACAGTATACAGGACAGCAGAGAATCTCTTGCTACAGAGATCAAGGGACTAAGGAACAGTCACGAGGAGCTGAAAAACGCTTTAAACGAAATGCATAACAAAATGGAAACCACCACAGCTCGGCTTGAAGAGGCAGAGGAGAGAATAGGTGAACTAGAAGATAAAGTTATGGAAAAAGAGGAAGCTGAGAAAAAGAGAGATAAAAAAATCCAGGAGTATGAGGGGAAAATTAGAGAATTAAGTGATACACTAAAAAGAAATAATATACGCATAATTGGTATCCCAGAGGAGGAAGAGAGAGGGAAAGGTGCTGAAGGGATACTTGAAGAAATCATAGCTGAGAACTTCCCTGAACTGGGGAAGGAAAAAGGCATTGAAATCCAAGAGGCACAGAGAACTCCCTTCAGACGTAACTTGAATCGATCTTCTGCGCGACATATCATAGTGAAACTGGCAAAATACAAGGATAAAGAGAAAATTCTGAAAGCAGCAAGGGGTAAACGTGCCCTCACATATAAAGGGAGACCTATAAGACTCGTGACTGATCTCTCTTTTGAAACTTGGCAGGCCAGAAAGAATTGGCAAGAGATTTTCAGGGTGCTAGACAGAAAAAATATGCAGCCGAGAATCCTTTATCCAGCAAGTCTGTCATTTAGAATAGAAGGAGAGATAAAGGTCTTCCCAAACAAACAAAAACTGAAGGAATTTGTCACCACTAAACCAGCCCTACAAGAGATCCTAAGGGGGACCCTGTGAGACAAAGTCCCAGAGACATCACTATAAGCATAAAACATACAGACATCACAATGACTCTAAACCCGTATCTTTCTATAATAACACTGAATGTAAATGGATTAAATGCGCCAACCAAAAGACATAGGGTATCAGAATGGATAAAAAAACAAGACCCATCTATTTGCTGTCTACAAGAGACTCATTTTAGACCTGAGGACACCTTTAGATTGAGAGTGAGGGGATGGAGAACTATTTATCATGCGACTGGAAGCCAAAAGAAAGCTGGAGTAGCCATACTTATATCAGACAAACTAGACTTTAAATTAAAGGCTGTAACAAGAGATGAAGAAGGACATTATATAATAGTTACAGGGTCTATCCATCAGGAAGAGCTAACAATTATAAATGTCTATGCACCGAATACCGGAGCCCCCAAATATATAAAACAATTACTCATAAACATAAGCAACCTTATTGATAAGAATGTGGTAATTGCAGGGGACTTTAATACACCACTTACAGAAATGGATAGATCATCTAGACACACGGTCAATAAAGAAACAAGGGCCCTGAATGAGACATTGGATCAGATGGACTTGACAGATATATTTAGAACTCTGCATCCCAAAGCAACAGAATATACTTTCTTCTCGAGTGCACATGGAACATTCTCCAAGATAGATCATATACTGGGTCACAAAACAGCCCTTCATAAGTTTACAAGAATTGAAATTATACCATGCTTACTTTCAGACCACAATGCCATGAAGCTTGAAATCAACCACAGGAAAAAGTCTGGAAAACCTCCAAAAGCATGGAGGTTAAAGAACACCCTACTAACGAATGAGTGGGTCAACCAGGCAATTAGAGAAGAAATTAAAAAATATATGGAAACAAACGAAAATGAAAATACAACAATCCAAACGCTTTGGGACGCAGCAAAGGCAGTCCTGAGAGGAAAATACATTGCAATCCAGGCCTATCTCAAGAAACAAGAAAAATCCCAAATACAAAATCTAACAGCACACCTAAAGGAACTAGAAGCAGAACAGCAAAGGCAGCCTAAGCCCAGCAGAAGAAGAGAAATAATAAAGATCAGAGCAGAAATAAACAATATAGAAACTAAAAAAACTGTAGAGCAGATCAACGAAACCAAGAGTTGGTTTTTTGAAAAAATAAACAAAATTGACAAACCTCTAGCCAGGCTTCTCAAAAAGAAAAGGGAGATGACCCAAATAGATAAAATCATGAATGAAAATGGAATGATTACAACCAATCCCTCAGAGATACAAACAATTATCAGGGAATACTATGAAAACTTATATGCCAACAAATTGGACAACCTGGAAGAAATGGACGAATTCCTGAACACCCACACGCTTCCAAAACTCAATCAGGAGGAAATAGAAAGCTTGAACAGACCCATAACCAGCGAAGAAATTGAATCGGTTATCAAAAATCTCCCAACAAATAAGAGTCCAGGACCAGATGGCTTCCCAGGGGAGTTCTACCAGACGTTTCAAAGCAGAGATAATACCTATCCTTCTCAAGCTATTCCAAGAAATAGAAAGGGAAGGAAAACTTCCAGACTCATTCTATGAAGCCAGTATTACTTTGATTCCTAAACCAGACAGAGACCCAGTAAAAAAAGAGAACTACAGGCCAATATCCCTGATGAATATGGATGCAAAAATTCTCAATAAGATACTAGCAAATCGAATTCAACGGCATATAAAAAGAATTATTCACCATGATCAAGTGGGATTCATTCCTGGGATGCAGGGCTGGTTCAACATTCGCAAATCAATCAACGTGATACATCACATTAACAAAAAAAGAGAGAAGAACCATATGATCCTGTCAATCGATGCAGAAAAGGCCTTCGACAAAATCCAGCACCCTTTCTTAATAAAAACCCTTGAGAAAGTCGGGATAGAAGGAACATACTTAAAGATCATAAAAGCCATTTATGAAAAGCCCACAGCTAACATCATCCTCAACGGGGAAAAACTGAAAGCTTTTTCCCTGAGATCAGGAACACGACAAGGATGCCCACTCTCACCGCTGCTGTTTAACATAGTGCTGGAAGTTCTCGCATCAGCAATCAGACAACAAAAGGAAATCAAAGGCATCCAAATTGGCAAAGATGAAGTCAAGCTTTCGCTTTTTGCAGATGACATGATATTATACATGGAAAATCCGATAGACTCCACCAAAAGTCTGCTAGAACTGATACAGGAATTCAGCAAAGTTGCAGGATACAAAATCAATGTACAGAAATCAGTTGCATTCTTATACACTAACAATGAAGCAACAGAAAGACAAATAAAGAAACTGATCCCATTCACAATTGCACCAAGAAGCATAAAATACCTAGGAATAAATCTAACCAAAGATGTAAAGGATCTGTATGCTGAAAACTATAGAAAGCTTCTGAAGGAAATTGAAGAAGATTTAAAGAAATGGAAAGACATTCCCTGCTCATGGATTGGAAAAATAAATATTGTCAAAATGTCAATACTACCCAAAGCTATCTACACATTCAATGCAATCCCAATCAAAATTGCACCAGCATTCTTCTCGAAACTAGAACAAGCAATCCTAAAATTCATATGGAACCACAAAAGGCCCCGAATAGCCAAAGGAATTTTGAAGAAGAAGACCAAAGCAGGAGGCATCACAATCCCAGACTTTAGCCTCTACTACAAAGCTGTCATCATCAAGACAGCATGGTATTGGCACCAAAACAGACACATAGACCAATGGAATAGAATAGAAACCCCAGAACTAGACCCACAAACGTATGGCCAACTCATCTTTGACAAAGCAGGAAAGAACATCCAATGGAAAAAAGACAGCCTCTTTAACAAATGGTGCTGGGAGAACTGGACAGCAACATGCAGAAGGTTGAAACTAGACCACTTTCTCACACCATTCACAAAAATAAACTCAAAATGGATAAAGGACCTCAATGTGAGACAGGAAACCATCAAAACCTTAGAGGAGAAAGCAGGAAAAGACCTCTCTGACCTCAGCCGTAGCAATCTCTTACTCGACACATCCCCAAAGGCAAGGGAATTAAAAGCAAAAGTGAATTACTGGGACCTTATGAAGATAAAAAGCTTCTGCACAGCAAAGGAAACAACCAACAAAACTAAAAGGCAACCAACGGAATGGGAAAAGATATTTGCAAATGACATATCGGACAAAGGGCTAGTATCCAAAATCTATAAAGAGCTCACCAAACTCCACACCCGAAAAACAAATAACCCAGTGAAGAAATGGGCAGAAAACATGAATAGACACTTCTCTAAAGAAGACATCCGGATGGCCAACAGGCACATGAAAAGATGTTCAGCGTCGCTCCTTATCAGGGAAATACAAATCAAAACCACACTCAGGTATCACCTCACGCCAGTCAGAGTGGCCAAAATGAACAAATCAGGAGACTATAGATGCTGGAGAGGATGTGGAGAAACGGGAACCCTCTTGCACTGTTGGTGGGAATGCAAATTGGTGCAGCCGCTCTGGAAAGCAGTGTGGAGGTTCCTCAGAAAATTAAAAATAGACCTACCCTATGACCCAGCAATAGCACTGCTAGGAATTTATCCAAGGGATACAGGAGCACTGATGCATAGGGCCACTTGTACACCAATGTTCATAGCAGCACTCTCAACAATAGCCAAATTATGGAAAGAGCCTAAATGTCCATCAACTGATGAATGGATAAAGAAATTGTGGTTTATATACACAATGGAATATTACGTGGCAATGAGAAAAAATGAAATATGGCCTTTTGTAGCAACGTGGATGGAACTGGAGAGTGTGATGCTAAGTGAAATAAGCCATACAGAGAAAGACAGATACCATATGGTCTCGCTCTTATGTGGATCCTGAGAAACATAACAGGAACCCATGGGGGAGGGGAAGGAAAAAAAAAAAAAAGAGGTTAGAATGGGAGAGAGCCAAAGCATAAGAGACTTAAAAACTGAGAACAAACTGAGGGTTGATGGGGGGTGGGAGGGAGGAGAGGGTGGGTGATGGGTATTGAGGAGGGCACCTGTTGGGATGAGCACTGGGTGTTTTATGGAAACCAATTTGTCAATAAATTTCAGAAAAAAAAAAAAAAAAAAAAAAAAAAAAACAAAGACATACACTCTTCTCCTTCCAAAGCTGTTATCATTCCCATATTTCTGGACACAGTCTAGTAATAGTGAAGAAACTTATCTATGACATCTTGGAATACAACCAAGAGGATCTTTAACATGGTAGGTGGACTTTTCCTCTACCCCTTCTCCTCCAACCTAAATATTAATTTATCCTTCACCATCCACATGTCTCAGAATCTCCATAAAATCTTCCTTACTATTACTGGTAACTATAATCTGTTTTCTTTTTCTTGGTGCAGCTAAATGGACACTTGCCTCTTGCCTATTGTTGAACAGGGAATACAAGTTAAGCATGTTCCAATGTTGGCAAGTTCTGTATGGAAACTTATTTTTCTCTCTCTGCCAAATCACTTACTATGGCAAAGCAACAAATGAAAAAGATTGTCAAGTACTGGGAAAGATGAGTGGTCTAAGATTAATTATTTAGTTCATATCTAAAAATCAATTACATTAACAAAGCATCATCACTGTAAACATGTTAGGTATTGTTCCCCAATCTGTGAATTAAGAAACTGAGATTCAAAGAGAATATGATCACATTCATCAAGAAGTATATAGAACCAGGAATAAAATCCTGGCCTTATAACAATCCCAAGTTCTTACTTCTCTTCCATTATAGTTTTTCTTTTCACTGTTCTCAACATTGCCACCAAATTTAAGGTGGACCCCTTTGGAAAAGCACAAAGACAAACACAGAGAGATGTGAAAACACACTATGATGAGGTTGCTGAAGAGTTTTCAAGTTCACAAAACTATGTAAGATACAGAAAAAGTATTTGACAAATTTCAACATTCACTCATGATAAAAATGCTCAGAAAAATAGGAATTAGGGCAATTTTCTGAATTTCATAAAGAGCATATATAAAAACCCTAGAGCTAACATTATACTTAATGATGCAAGAGTGAATGCTTTCCCCCTAAGGTCAGTAAAAATAAACGCCTCCACTATCACGACTCTTATTCAATACAGTGTTGACAAAATTTTAGCCAGTGTAAAAAGGCAAGAAAGCAAAAAAAAAAAAAAAAAAAAAAAAAAAAAAAAAAAAAAAAAAAAAAACAAGGAGAGAGAGAGAAGAAAGAATAAAAGACTGATGAAAAAAATCAAAACTCTAAATAGATGGAAAGACATTACTTTCCCAGATCAGAAGACTCAACATAAAAATACCATTTCTTTCCAAATTGACATATTTAACAAAACTCCCATAAAAATTATAGCAAAATACTTTGTAGAGAAAAACTTGACTATTTAAAATCAATACGGAAAGGCAAAGGAATTACAATAGCTAATATTCTTTACTAAGTAAGTATAAAGTGAAGGGAATTAGTGTACCCAATTTCAAGACATGTATTACATAATCAAAGCTGTTGTACTGGCAGAGGAACAGATCAATGGAACAGAACACACAACCCAAAAACAGATCCACACAAATATATCTGATTTTTTTCCCTATGCCGAACAAATATATCTGTTTTTTGACAAAAATGTAAAAGAACTAATGAAAGAAAGATAGTGTTTCCAACAAACGGTACTAGAGCAATTGAACATCTACAGGCAAAAAATGAGAAACTTGAACTAAGTCTCATTGTGTATACAAAAATTAACTCAAAAGTGTTTACTAAGTAAGATATAAAACATAAATCCATAAAATTTTTTTTAAAGGAAGAAAATATTTTGGGATATAAACTGGGCAAAGAGCTACTGGACTTGAAACTAAAAGCATGATCCAAAACAAGAAAAATTGAAAATTGGATTTCATCAAAATTAAAGAAACCTTTGCTCTACAAAAGATCCTGTTAGGAGGATAAAAAGACACACTAAAGAGGAGCAGGGCCACTGTGGTACAGGCAGGAGGGGACAGAGAGCAGTCAAGTCCAACACTCTGGACTTTCTTCTTGCTATGAAACCTGTATAATGGGACATTATGATGCTTCTCCTGGAGGGCATGTGATGAGAAGCAGAGTTTAGCTTTGAAGTGCTCAGAACCAGAGGAATTTGCTGAGAACTCAGAGCCAAGCCCCAACCACTACAGAGCTCACAACACTATAAATAAATTGAGCTTTCTCAATAAGATACTAGCAAATTGAATTCAACAGCATATAAAAAGAATTATTTACCATGATCAAGTGGGATTCATTCCAGGGCTGCAGGGCTGGTCAACATTCGCAGATCAATCTATGTGATACATCACATTAATAAAAGAAAAGATAAGAACCATATGATCCTGTCAATCGATGCAGAAAAAGCATTTGACAAAATTCAGCATCATTTCCTAATAAAAAACCTCGAGAAAGTCGGGATAGAAGGAACATACTTAAACATCATAAAAGCCATTTATGAAAAGCCCACAGCTAGTATCATTCTCAATGGGGAAAAACTGAGAGCTTTCCCCCGGAGATCAGGAACACGACAGGGATGTCCACCCTCACCACTGTTGTTTAACAGTGTTGGAAGTGCTAGCATCAGCAATCAAACAACAAAAGGAAATCAAAGGCATCAAAATTGGCAAAGATGAAGTCAAGCTTTCACTTTTTGCAGATGACACGATATTATACATGGAAAACCCAACTCCACCAAAAGTCTCCTAGAACCGATACATGAATTCAGCAAAGTCACAGGATACAAAATCAATGTACAGAAAACAGTTGCATTCTTATCCAATAATGAAGCAACAGAAAGGCAAATAAAGAAACTGATCCCATTCACAATTAAACCAAGAATCATTAAATACCTAGTAATAAACCTAACCAAAGATGTAAAAGATCTGTATGCTGAAAACTATAGAAAGCTAAGGAAGGAAATTGAAGAAGATACAAAGAAATGGAAAAACATTCCAGGCTCATGGATTCGAAGAATAAATATTGTTAAAATGTCAATACTACCCAAAGCAATCTACATATTTAATGCAATCCCAATCAAAATCGCATCAGCATTCTTCTCGAAGCTAGAACAAGCAATCCTAAAATTTGTATGGAACCACAAAAGACCCCGAAGCCAAAGTAATATTGAAGAAGACCAAAGCAGGAGGCATCACAATCCCAGACTTTAGCCTCTACTACAAAGCTGTCATCATCAAGACAGCATGGTATTGGCACAAAAACAGACACACAGAACAACGGAATAGAAACTCTGGAATTGGACCCACAAACGTATGAACAACTAATCTTTGACAAAGCAGGAAAGAATATCCAATGGAAAAAAGACAGTCTCTTTAACAAATGGTGCTAGGAGAACTGGACAGCAACATGCAGAAGGAGGAAACTAGACCACTTTCTTACACCATTCACAAAAATAAACTCAAAATGGATAAAGGACCTAAATGTGAGACAGGAAACCATCAAAACCCTAGAGGAGAAAGCAGGAAAAAACCTCCCTGACCTCAGCCGCAGCAATTTCTTACTTGACACATCTCCAAAGGCAAGGGAATTAAAAGCAGAAATGAACTATTGGGACCTCATGAAGCTAAAAAGCTTCTGCACTGCAAAGGAAACAATCAACAAAACTAAAAGGCAACCAACAGAATGGGAAAAAATATTTGCAAATGATATATCGGAGAAAGGGCTAGAATCCAAAATCTATAAAGAACTCACCAAACTCCACACCCAAAAAATAATCCAGTGAAGAAATGAGCAGAAAACATGAATAGACACTTCTCTAAAGAAGACATCTAGATGGCCAATAGGCACATGACAAGATGCTCAACGTCGCTCCTCATCAGGGAAATACAAATCAAAACCACACTCAGATTACACCTCACGCCAGTCAGAGTGGCCAAAATGAACAAATCAGGAGACTATAGATGCTGGCGAGATGTGGAGAAACAGGAACCTTCTTGCACTGTTGGTGGGAAGGCAAACTGGTGCAGCCACTCTGGAAAACAGTGTGGAGGTGCCTCAAAAAATTAAAAATATATCTACCCTATGACCGAGAATAGCACTGCTAGGAATTTACCCAAGGAATACAGGAGTGCTGATGCATAGGGTCACATGTACCCCAATGTTTATAGCAGCACTCTCAACAATAGCCAAATTATGGAAAGAACCTAAATGTCCATCAGCTGATGAATGGATAAAGAAGTTGTGGTTTATATACACAATGGAGTACTACGTGGCAATGAGAAAGAATGAAATATGGCCCTTTGTAGCAACATGGATGGAACTGGAGAGTGTGATGCTAAGTGAAATAAGCCATACAGAGAAAGACAGATACCACATGTTTTCACTCTTATGTGGATCCTGAGAAACTTAACAGAAACCTATGGGGGAGGGGAAGAAAAAAAAAGAGGTTAGAGAGGGAGGGAGCCAAATCATAAGGGACTCTTAAAAACTAAGAATAAACTGAGGGTTGATGGGGGGTGGGAGGGAGGGTAAAGTGGGTGATGGGCATTGAGGAGGCACCTGTTGGGATGAGCACTGGGTGTTGTATGGAAACCAACTTGACAACAAATTTCATATTAAAAATAAATACATTAAAAATAATTTAAAATAAATAAAGCATTAAAAAATTTAAAAACAGAAAAAAAAACGAGTTGGTGTCTTAACCAACTGAGCCATCCAAGCACTCCATCTATAAATAAAGTTTTATTGGAACACAAAAAAATAAATAAATAAAATAAATTGAGCTTGAAAAAAAAAGACAAATTACAGGCTGGAAGAAGATATTTTCATACAATATCTAATAAAGAACTACTATTTAGAATAGGTACCTTCAAACCGCAACAGTGAAAGGAAAAAAAAAAAAAAGAAAGAAAAGCCATATAATCAGAAAATGGGCAAAATGGGCAAAAGATACAGACACATATTTCACTGAGGAAAATACACCGATGGCAAATAAGCATATAAAAACATGTTCAACATCATTAGCCAGTAGGAAACCACAATGGGATATAATACTACATACCTATTTAAAGGGCTCAAATAAAAAATAGTGAAAACACCAAATGGCAGTGAGGATGCAGAGAAACAGAATCAATCATACATTACTGATGAGAATATTAAATGGTACAGCCACAATGGATAATATTCTGGCAGTTTCTTAAAAAACTAAACATGCAACTACCATACAACTGACCCAGTAATTGTACTCCTAAGCATTTGTCCTAAAGATCTGAAGATTTATGTTCACACCAAAACCTATACATTAATGTTTATAGAAGCTTTATTTGTGATAACCATAAATCAAAACCCCAGACATCCTTCAATAGATGAATGGGTAAATCAACTGTGGTGGATCCATGCTACGGAATACTACTTCGCAATTAAAAAAGTAAATAAACAGGGGCACCTGGGTGGTTCAATCAGTTGAGCATCCAATTCTTGAGTTCTGCTTGGGTCATGACCCCAGGATCATGGGATCAAGCCCCATGTGGGGCTCAGAGCCTGCTTAAGATTCTCTCTCCCTCTCTCTCTCTCTCCCTCTCCCTCTCTCCCCTGCTCATGCTCTCGCTCAAAAATGAGTAAAATGAAAAAACAAACAACAAATAAAATGAAAAAACAAATAAATGAGAGAGAGAGAGAAAGAGAGGTAGAGAGGAGAGGGAGTTTGAGAGGGGGAGGGGCAGAGAGAGAGGGAGACACAGAATCCTAAGCAGGCTCTGGGCTCTGAGCTGTCAGCACAGAGCCCTACGCAGGGCTCAAACTCATGAACCACCAGATGATGACCTGAGCCAAAGTTGGACGCTTAACCGACTGAGCCATTAGGAGCCCCCTTATTGTGATATTATATTGTAGTTTCACAAGATGTTACCACTGGGGGAACAGCTGTGTAAAGTGTACAGAGGATCTCTCTCCATTACATCCTAAAACTACATGTGGTTGTACAATTATTGCAATATAAAAATTTTCATTTAAAAAATGAGGAAGAATGAACTGGTCAAAAAGATCAGAATAGACCAATCCAAGCAGAGGAAATACCATGTACAAACATTTCTGTCCCTTATGTATCCTTTCTTTGTGTCTTCTATATACATACAACAATCCAGAATTATCTGTTTTTAAATGCCTCTGTATCCCTTTTTTCTCCATTTCTACCACTAGCATCCTAATCTAAATCCTTACACTTTTGTACTTGGGGGTCATTTATTTTTGCTACTAAAATAAAGTTTCTCAACAGAAAGTGGGGAAGTTTCACAGGGATGCTCTGCATCACAGGTGGTTTCCAATTATTTTGGATTTGGTTTGTGAATGCAAGAGGTAAGGTGAACTGTTACAGAATCTTACACTGCATCGCCAAAATGTTGAATTTCAGGAAAGTGGTTTTTTCTCTTTTTTTTAATTTTTTAAAGTTTATTTTTGATAGAGACAGAGAGACAGAGTGTGAGAGGGGAAGGGGCAGAGAGAGAAGACGACGCAGAATCCAAAACAGGCTTCAGGCTCTGAGCTGTCACCACAGAGCCTAATGCAGGGCTCAAACTTGTGAACCGCGCGATCACTACCTCATGACCTGAGTTGAAGTCAGACGCTTAACTGACTGAGCCACCCAGGTGTCCCCAAAGTGCCTTTTTTCTAAGTAAAATGGGGTCATGGTAATAAAATAATGACTTCCATGATGCTAGCAAAATGTCATGTATATTTTTAATAAAAACAGAAGAGTTATACCTAATCATATAAAGGAAAATATTTTCATATTTTACCAAGTATGATGGTATATAAAGGGTGTGATTGGCTTTTCATAGATTCCTTTATCAAATGAAGAAGTTCCTTTTATTTCAAGTTTTCTGAGATGAATATTAGTTACATTTTTTTCAAATGTTTTTCACCAACCCTTGAGATGATATGATTTTTATTCTCTGTGCTGTTAAATATGAAATTGAACTGATATTCAAATATTAAGCCAACCTTGCATTTCTTTGTAAAGATATCTTTTTTTTTAATTTTTTTTCAATGTTTTTTATTTATTTTTGGGACAGAGAGAGACAGAGCATGAACGGGGGAGGGGCAGAGAGAGAGGGAGACACAGAATCGGAAACAGAGTCCAGGCTCTGAGCCATCAGGCTCTGAGCCATCAGCCCAGAGCCCGACGCGGGGCTCGAACTCACAGACCGCGAGATCGTGACCTGGCTGAAGTCGGACGCCTAACCAACTGCGCCACCCAGGCGCCCCAAGATATATTATTTTTTATACATATTACTAGGTTCAATATCTTAATGTTTTATTAAGGATTTTTGTGTCTAGGTTCATAAGGTTACTACTGACCTATAATTTTATTTTCTCACATTGTCCTTTTCAGATTTGGGTATCAGGTAGTGCTAGCCTCCTAACACACATTGGGAAATGTTAACTACTCTGTCAATTCCTTAAAGAAATTGATGGGGCGCCTGGGTGGCGCAGTCGGTTAAGCGTCCGACTTCAGCCAGGTCACGATCTCGCGGTCTGTGAGTTCGAGCCCCGCGTCGGGCTCTGGGCTGATGGCTCAGAGCCTGGAGCCTGTTTCCGATTCTGTGTCTCCCTCTCTCTCTGCCCCTCCCCCGTTCATGCTCTGTCTCTCTCTGTCCCAAAAATAAATAAATGTTGAAAAAAAAAAAAAAAGAAATTGAGTAAGATTGGTATCATTTTTTTTTTCTTAAATGGACAAAGTCTTAACTAGTAACACAATCTGGCCCAACATTTCCTTTGTGAAAGTTTTGACAATTATTACAATATTGGATATCATCACTTCTATCCAATATTATAAGTAAAAGTCCTAGCCAGAACAATTAGACAAGAAAACTATTTTTAAAGCATAACAATTATCAAAGATATGAAACTGTCTTTATTCACAACAGGCATAATTATATACAAAGATAGTCTTAAGAAATATACATGGGCCTACTGGATCAATTAAGTCAATTCAGGGGTTGGGATACAAAAATCAATTTCAACAATCTATTTTATTTTTATATACTAACAACAAATATAAAGCTAAATTTAAAATTCAATATAATTCACAATAAAATCTAAGAACATGAAACACCGAGCAATACTTTCATAACATTCATGAGACCTTTCACTGAAAACTATAAAAATACTGGTGAGAGAAATTAATGAAGATCTCAATAAATTGGTAGATAAAATATACTCAGGAGTTGGAAGACAACATTGTGACAATATTAATTCTGCCTGAATTTATCTATATATTCAAAGCAATTTCAATCAAAATTTTAGCACACTTTTTGAAAAATTGATAATATGATGTTAAGTTTACAGGGGGAATAAAGGACTCACAATTGCCAAAACATCTTGAAAAAAGAATCAAAAGTTTGGAGAACTTACACGAACGGTATGATTTAATTAAAAGAGTCTAATATTGGCACAAAGGTAAAAAAAAAAACAGCCAACAAAATAGAGTCCAAAAGGAGACTCACACTTACATTAAAAAAATAACTGACTTTTGACTAAGGCAGAAACACAACTTAATGAAAAGAAAAAATATCTTTTCAAGAGATCAGTGGATATCTGCATGGAAAAAAATTTTGACCCATTCCTCACAATATACATAAAAGTTAACTCAAGATTGATTGCAAACCTAATGATGTATGTTAAAATTCTAAGGACCATGGAATAAAACATCGGAGATTATGCTCATTAACCTGAGGCAGGCAGTGGTTTCTTAGAATGCAGAAAGCACTACCCATAAGAGAAAATATTGATAAAATGGCATTCATCAATATTTAAAACTTCTGTTCTTCAAAAGACAGCCTTTAAGAAATTGAAAAGGCAAGCTGCATACTGGGAGAAAAATATTCACAACGCATATGTTAGACTCGTATCCCCAACATGAAAAGAACTTTCATGAGTAAGACAAGCTAATGGAGAAAGGAGTGAAAGACGTGGACAGACAATTCATGAAAGATACATGAATGGCCAATAAGCACAGAAAAAGATGCTCACATCCTTAGTCATAAGACACGCTAATTAAAACCACAATGAACTACCACTACACACCCTCTCTTAAAAAGATGTTATCAATTCATATCTTAGGATATAGAAGAGCCAGAACTCTCATTCATCGAGGTAGGGGTATTGCAAAATGGTACAACCAGTTTGGAAAGCTGGCTACTTTTTATATAATGAAATCTGCACCTTGCTTATTACTGGGATCCAGCAATCCCATTCGTAAGAACTTTCCCAAGAGAAATTAAAACACAGGCTGACATCAAAAAGTTGTAAATGAATTTTCATAGCACCTTCATTCACAATATTCCAAAACTGGAAACGATGTAATATCCATTGTATGACACATCCGTACCACAGATCACAAAAAGAAATTAACTATGCATACATACAGCAATTTATATGGGTCTCAAAAACATTATGTTGACCTAAGGAATCAAGGCACAAAAACAATAACTACTGTAACTACCTAGTGTTAATGGTGAGAATAAGTAACTGCGTCTGTAACTGGGATACAAGGAAGAAGTGTGAGGGGCATGAGAAACCTAATGGAGTGATGGAATGGTCTTCATCTTAATGGAAGGACTATCCACAAGTGTGTAAATCTGTCAAAATTTACTGAAATGAATATTTAAATTTTATTGTATATAAATTATACCTCAATTTAAAAAACCATTAAAATACCGTGTGTTGGTAATATATGATACAATCTCTTCTCTTCCCTTTTTGTCTCCCTCATTCCCCCCATACAGGGTCCTCCTACAGGGCACAGACAGGAAAGCAAGAGTTAAAACAAGATTTCTTCGAACTCTCTCTTCATGCAGAATTCCAAATTTGATTTCTTAAAGTCCTGCTGGGCATCTTTCCAGGCTTTTCATAAGAAAACCAGCAAAATTGTGTATTATTGACTCACTTTTTCAAAACCGTCCTTTGTACAAATGATCATTTAATATAGCACAGTGGAATATAAAACAAATTTCCTGATTTAGGGGAGTTATTTATTAGCCAATGTAACAAACTTTAAGTTATTTGAAGCAGTAAGAAATAGAACTAAGATTTGTGAAAAACCAAGAGTAACTCCCAACTGAATAATGGAAAGAAGTTTCATCCTCTTTCTATACACCAGGCTTAAAAAAAATAGAGCTGGCAATGAGGGAGCATAAACAGCATTTTTAAAAACTCTCATCTTTACCTACCTTTTGGTAATAAGTAGTAAAACATAAAGCACATGAGAACAGTGAGAACAAATTACCAATATTGAGACACTCTGAAACTGTTACCAGACCTAACTAACATCTCACAGCAGGTATGTTTCAGAGACATAGCTTTACTCCCTTCTTTTCCTATAAAAGTGCTGCAAACATCCAAATGATGCTATATAACTTTGAAAATGCAAGAGAATGGTGATAATTAATGGTGATGGCACCTTAGAATATGCCTGGCCTTTGCTTTCAATGGTTCAGCAAACGTGTTACTGAGAAATATATTAACCTGGCCCTATCACAACCTCAGTGTTTGCTTAAAGATGTCTGCATTGGGGCAACTAGGTGGCTCTGTCGGTTAAGCATCTGACTTCATCTCAGGTCATGATCTCACAGTTTGTGGATTCCAGCCCCATGTCTGGCTCTGTGCTAACAGCTCAGAGCCTGGAGCCTGCTTCAGATTCTGTCTCCCACACACTCTGCCCCTCCCCCACTCACGCTCTCTCAAAAATAAACATTAAAAAATTTTTTTTCAGATGTCTACATTTACCCAAATGATACAAAAATACTGATTTGAGGGGGCATATGCACCCCAATGTTTATAGCAGCACTATCAACAATAGACAAATGATGGAAAGGGTCCACATGTCCATCAACTGATGAATGGATAAAGATGTGGTATATATATACAATGGAATATTATTCTTCCCTCTAAAAGAATGAAATCTTGCTATTGGCAGCAGCGTGGATGGAACTAGAAGGTATTATACTAAGTGAAATAAGTCAGAGAAACACAAATAGCATAGGATTTCACTTATATGTGGAATTTAAGAAACAAACAGATGAACACAGGGGAAGGGTAAGAAATGAGCAGGAAGCAAACCATAAGAGACTTTTAAGACAGAGAACAAACTGAAGGTTGATGGAGGGAGGCAGGTGGGATAATGGGCTAGATGGGTGATGGGCATTAAGGAGGGCTCTTGTGATGAGGATCACTGGGTGTTAAATATAAGTGATGAATCACTAAATTCTACACCTGAAACCAATATTACTGACTGTATGTGAACTAGAATTTAAATAAAAACTTGAATTAAAAAAAAATTAGAACAAAGATGTCTGCAAAGAGACTGAAACGGAAATAAATTTATAAGCAAAGCCAAAAGAAAGCAACCAGGCTCAGTGGGCTCATCAAATGTATTAAGCATGACAATTCTTCCTTCAGAAACTTGAGCGGGCTGGCACAAGCCAAACAACTAACACGTTTTGTTACTTTTTGAAGCAATAACATTTTTTATTAATCCTCTGTTTGTTTCTAACAGATGCAAAGCGGAAATAAAACAGACCACAAAGTTAATCCAGAGAGGCCCAGATGTAGAGATTCTGTAAGAAAAATGGACATCAGTATCCTTTCACCTCAGTTTGAAAGGAGGCACGGTTGCTGTGAAGGATCCCACACATGCAGCTCTAAGCGCCCCATGCTGCTGTGCAACCAACCAGTGTCCATCATTAATGTGCCAGGCACTCCTCAGTCAACGGAGTCAGCCTGGGAAAAACAGGTGTTCCCAGAAGGTTGCTTCAATGACTTCCCGCCTCCTCTTTCAGCACACATCTACCTTCTCTGCCTTTACCCTTAATAGACCTGCTTTCTGCTCATCACCTGGGAATAATTCTTATGGGGAGAATCTCATAATCACTTTCACAAAGATGTGTAAACAAATGTTGGGGTGTTATGCGTGTGCCTTCAGAGATACTTGTATTTTTCCAGCACGATCAATAGTATGTTTGTAATGAATAAATGATATAAAAGGCTGACACTCTTCAGAGGAGATATGAGACATGAACTGAGGCTTCAGCTGCCTGGTTTCAATATCATAAAGGGGCTGGGGAAGTAAAAACAGATGAAGATCTTATGCTGCAAAGATCTTGCATATTGTGCTATATAAACAATGGTTGGTATGAATGTAGATTCCTAGCTTTCCAAACAAAGAACTATTTACAAATAAAGTGGTGATGTAAATAATTTAAGCCTTCCCCTTGAGCTGGCTTTGTCCTAACAAGTCTTTCTTCTCCTCTGGATCTCCCTAACCACCACGTACAGCCTTGATCCTATGGGAAAATGCTTTCCTGGTATCAAATACACAGCTGAGATTACCCTTTGGAACAAATGCTTCAGGAATTGAGGAGATAATGGTTGTCATCTCACCCTGCAGGACGAGAGATGGCCTGGTGGGTAGGACTTGGCAGGAATTTCCTCTCTCAGAGTAGCAGACAGCCCTGGGAGAAAGTGCAGTCTCCCTGCTGCACACAGTGGAATCCCACGCCCCAGATGTGGTATTTGGCAAACTTTTCAAATGTATAGTCAGGTATATTGGCTAATTGTACATAAAAAAACCTTAGGAAGCAGAGCAAGGATTCAATAAGCCTGAGGCAAGCTTAAATAAAGCACTTCCTGAAGATAGTGAGGTTTAAGAAACATTCACTTGCTTTAAGAGTATAACATGTGAGTGAAATTTGAACACTTGCTAGTCATTCATACAAGTAAGAACAGCTGGAATTAATGATGGATAAAGTATGGGGCGCCTGGGTGGCTCAGTTGGTTAAGCGTCCAACTTTGGCTCAGGTCACCATCTCGCACTTCATGAGTTCAAGCCCTGCGCTGGACTCTGCTAACAGCTCAGAGCCTGAAGCCTGCTCCGGATTCTGTGTCTCCCTCTCTCTCTGCCCCTCCCCCGC
This sequence comes from Prionailurus bengalensis, assembly GCF_016509475.1. Lineage (NCBI taxonomy): Eukaryota > Metazoa > Chordata > Mammalia > Carnivora > Felidae > Prionailurus > Prionailurus bengalensis. The sequence continues at coordinate 29,535,568 of NC_057344.1, read as the reverse complement.
TCAGGCTGTGCCTGTGTCTCTCAAAAATAAATAAACGTTAAAAAAAGACACTAAAAAAAAAAGAATGAGTAAAGTATAATGTAATAGGCACAGCAAAGAACAGTAAATACAATGTGGATCTGAATTCACATTCAAACAGCAGCTATGTGACCTTGAGCAAGTAAGCTACTCTCTCACTGTCAAGTTTCTCATTATAGAATATCTTCTTAGAGGGTATTGTGAGGGTGATTAGTAGGAAGTGATATGTTGGGATGTCAAGAATGGGATCGTAGATATAGATATCTTTATAAAATTTGAGGCTGCAGTTCAATGCAAGAAAGAAAATCTATGGTTCAGATAAGGCCACACAGGTCAGTCTTCCCTGCCGAGACTTTGGAGGAAGTGAGCTAATAACCAGCCACTAACTGGCAGAATGCCCAGAGCAGTCCTGACCTGTCCAGGGCAGGAGCTGGGAACTTAGTTATAGGTGGGAGGAAAACATGGCAGAGTGTGATGGCAGGAACTACAAAACCGGTAGTGCCTGCTGGGTTCAAAGTGAGGGCTGATGCTCTACCTAGGAGCTTAACTTTCTGCCTAAGTATCTGTGCAGGTGGGTAAGGGAAAACTAAATCAGCCAGCCCAATGTCTAGACAATAGCAGGTATTTAATAGAGATGGTTAGAACCATTATTAGGCAACTTTGCACTAAAAGGGCTACTTTGACAACCACATTGTGCCTTCATTTTCCCACTGGGATAAGTAAGAGCGGCTGCACTTGTAACCGTAATGTTAATACTTGTAACAGAGGCCACCAAGATCCTATGTTTGGTGAGGATTCAGCCAGTTCGAAGGAATGGACCAGAAGAGAAGGATTTAAGGATTTTCTTTCCAGGGATTAGGAGTAAGATCATATTCGTGCAACAACAGCATCCCACAGAAATACCACAAGATTTCATCCTCATCACCGACCAGCACTAGGTAAAGGTGTGTCAAGAGACTTCCAGGGAAGACAGAATAGGAGGATGCTAAGCTCACCCCATTCCACAGATAAAACTACGTAACACACACATCAGTGTAACTAACCCAGAAAACGACCCACAACCCAAAGGCTGCCAGAACAGACTCTCTACAGCTAAATGTAGAGAAGATGCCACAAAGAGAATAGAAAAGGCAGAGACCTGGCTGGGAGCTAAAGGGACCCTGGGAACTGTTTGCAAGACGTAGGGATACCAAAGGCATGGGAAGGGGAAGAGGAGGAGACCCTCACACTAGAAACTCGAGTCACAGACAACTCACACGGGGAAGATAAATCCCTGTAATATTTGGCTTTGAAAACCAGAGAAGCATAATTTGTCAAGTTCCTACAATCAGCAGGGCTTAACACCTGGAATGTTAAAAAATCAGTGGGCTCGGCTCTGGGAGATCCAGAAGGGCAAGAGGAAACTGAGTCCTTGCCCTTAAAGAGACAGCACAACAAACAGCCCCACAGAGATACAGCATTGGAGTAAGCAGTCTAAAAAACACCCACAGTATACACACAGTAAGGAGATTTCTTTACTAATCTCAGAGTTAGTACTGGAGGGGCAGGGATCATTAGAAGTCTCCTGCAAAATCAAAGGATCAGATAGGCACCACGTCCAACTCTGCCCCCCAGCCTAGACAGAGGGACACATGCTGGAATGAGGACAGTACCAACACTCTACAACTTGAAAACAGTGTGCCCTGCCCCGCCCCCCTTCTCATGCCACATGCCCCTTGAAGCCAGGAGGCCTCCACTCCAGGTCTTCCTGAAACAGACCAGGCCAAACCTTGCTAACGCCACAGGCTCTACCCCCATGTTCTCCTGCAGACCTGCCCACTTCAACACATCCTTGGCCAGAACCCATCCAACGTGGTGCCACAAGCCTGACAGTGTGCAAGAAACCCTGACAGGAGACAGCACCACTCCAAAGTGACTCCTGCACTAGGGAGAGGGAGAGATTACCACACACCATTTCCACTATGGCCCCAGTGGATCAGATGATGGGGCAGATATCTGGTCTGACTACAGGCCCTACCCACCAATGAAAACTTCTCAGGGGACAACACGGAGAAAGCGCCCTACTGAAGCCAACTGGACTAAAGGCAAAAGCAGCTCGGCCACAAGAGTAGGACACAAACAACACAAATAGGGGACATCCCTGCCAGATTAGGGTGAACAGGAGATTGCACAGCAGGGCACCACAGGACCTCTTCTTCAAGGCCACTACTTTCAAGAGCAGGAGACACAGCTGATTTTCCTAACACATAGGAACAGACAAAGAGAGTCAGTCAAAACGAGGAGACAGAAGAATATGTCCCAAATGAAGGAACAGGACAAAACCATGGATAGAGCTAAATAAAACAGAGATAAATAATATGCCTAATATAGGATTTAAAGTACTGGTTATACTCACTGGACTTGAGATTGAAGGACATCAGTGAGATGCTCATAAAGAGATAGAAAACATAAAAAAAAATAATCACATATGAATAAAACTCAATAACTGATATTAAAAATATACTAGAGGGCAGAAATAGTAGACTAGAGGAAACAGAAGAATGAATCAGCCACCAAGAGTACAGAGTAATGAAAAGCAATAAAGCTGAACAGGAAGTAGTGAAAAATAACAAATGAAAATAGACTTAGGGAACTCAGCAAATACATGAAGTGTAACAACATTCACATCATAGGGATCGCAGAAGAAGAGAGTAAAAAGTGGGCAGAAAAGGTATTTGAAGATATAACTGCTGAAAACTTACTAAATCTGGGGAAAACAGAAATCCAGAAGACCCAGAGGGCTCCCAACAAAATAAACTCAAGGAGGTCCACATGAAGACAGAAAGTAATTATAATGGCAATGAATATTAATAAAGAGAATTTTAAAAGCAGCAACAGAGAAGAAAACAGTTATGTATAAGGGAAACCCCATAAGGCTATCAGATGTTTCAGCAGAAACTTTACAGGCCATAAGGCAATGGTATGACATATTAAAAGTCCCAAAAGAAAAATAACTTACCGCTAAGAATATTCTATCCAGCAAGGATGTCATTCAGAATACAAGAAGAAATAAAGAGGTTCCAATACAAACATAAGTTAAAGAAATTAATGTCCATGAAATCAGCCCCTATTAAAGGGTACTCTCTGAGTAGAAAGGAAAGACCATAAGCAGGAGTAAGAAAAGTTGAAAGTACAAAAGCAGTAAAAATTAAATATATATATAAAAATCAGTCAAGGGATTCACAAAAAAAAGGATGTATAATATGACACTATATATCTAAAATATGAGTGGAGGGGATAAAGAATAGTTCAAACATAAGCAACCATCAACCTAATATAGACTGCTAAATGCATAAAATGTTAAATACAAACCTAATATTAACCACAAATCAAAAACCAGTAATAGATATGCAAAAAATAAAGAGAAAGGAATACAAGCATATCACTAAAGAGAGGCAGGAAACTCTGAATGAGAGCAAGAGAAGTAAACAAAGAAAAATTACAAAAACAACCATAAAACAAGTAACAAAATGGCAGTAACTACATACCTATCAATAATTACCTTTAATTTAAATGGAGTGATATGGGGTACCTAGGTGGCTCACTACATTAAGCATCCAACTCTTGGTTTTGGCTCAGGTCATGATCTCACTGTTCATGGGTTCAAGCCCCACATTGGGCTCCATGCTGTCAGCACAGAGATTCTCTGTCTTGGAATTCCCTATCTCCCTCTCTCTCTCTGCCCATCTCCCTGCTCGTGCTCTCTCTTAAAATAAATAAAATTTAAAAAAATAAATAAATGGACTAAATGCTCTACCCAAAAGACACAGGACAAAATGGATAAAACAGCAATCTATATGCTACCTACAAGATACTCTTTTCAGACCTAAAGACACATGCAGACTGAAAGTGAAGGGATGGAAAAGCATTCATCATGCAAATGGATGTGTAAAGAAAACTGGAGTAAAAATACTAACATCAGACAAAATAAACTTTAAAACAAAGACTATAACCAGACACAAAGAACATTGTATAACTATGAAAAGATCATCCAACAAGAAAATATAACAATTGTAAATACTGATGCACCCAAATACATAAAACAGCTAATGAGAAACATAAAGGAAGTAATCAATAGTAATACAATAGTAGCATGGGACCTTAGCACCCCATTTACCTCAATGGACAGATCATCCAAACAGAAAAACAACAAGGAAACAGAGACTTTGAATGACACATTGGACCAGAGGGATCTAACAAATACATTCAGAACATCCTATTCAAAAACAGCAGAATACATATTTTTTTCAAGTACACATGGAACATTATCCAGATCAGATCACATGTTAGGCCAGAAGTTTCAACAAATGAAAAAAAAGAAGTCTTACCACACATCTTTTCTGAACACAACACTATGAAACTAGAAATCAACCACAAGAAAAAAATCTGGAAAGACCATAAATACATGGAGGTTAAATAACATGCTACCAAACAATGGATGGGTCAAACAATAAATCAGAGAGGAAATTAAAAAATACATGGAAACAAATGAAAATGAAAACACAATGGTCCAACATCACTGGCATGCAGCAAAAGCCGTTCTAACAGGAAAGTTTAAAGAAATACAGGCCTACCTCAAGAAGACAAATCCCAAATAAACAACCTAACCTTACACCCAAAGGAGCTAGAAAAAACAACAAACAAAATCCAAAACCAGTAGAAGGAAAGAAATAATAACAATGAGAGTAGAGGAACCTCCATACTGTTTTCCAGAGTGCTGCACCAGTTTGCATTCCCATCAACAGTGTGAGGGGGTTCCCCTTTCTCCACATCCTCACCAACACCTATTGTTTCTTGTGTTGTTGATTTTAGCCATTCTCACAGGTGTGAGGTGATATAGCATCGTAGCTTTGATTTGTATTTCCCAGATGGTCAATGGTAGCATGCAAACTGGTGCAGCCACTATGGAAAATAGTAGAGATTCCTCAAAAAGTTAAAAATAGAACTACCCTATGATCCAGCAATCGCACTACTGGGTATTTACCCAAAAACACAAAAATATTAATTCAAAAGGATACATGCACCCCGATGTTTATAGCAGCATTTACAATAACCAAATTATGGAGACAGCCCATGTCCATCAACTGATGAATAAAGAATATGTGGTATATACACATATAAAATGAAATATTACTCAGCCATAAAAAAGAATGAAATCTTGCCATTTGCAATGATGTGGATGGAGCTAGAGAGTACAACTCTAAGTGAAATAAGTCAGTGAGAGAAAGACAAATACCACATGATTTCACTCATGTGGAATTTAAGAAACAAAACAAAGAAGTAAAGGGAAAAAAAAGAGGCAAAACAAGAAACAGACTCTTAACTATAGACAACAGACTGCTGGTTATCAGACGGGTGGTGGGTGAGGGGATGTGTTAAATGGGTGATAGGGATTAAGGAGTGCACTTGTGATGAACACTGGGAGTTATATAGGAGTGTTGAATCACTGTATGGTGCACCTGAAACTATTATTACACTGTATGTTAACTAACTGGAATTTAAATAAAAACCTCAAAAAATATTAGAGTAGAAATAAATGAAACAGAAACTAAAACAAAACAAACAAAAGAAGCAATAGAAAAGATCAGTGAAACCAGGAGCTGGTTCCTTGAAAATATCAACAAAATTGATAAACCTTTAGCCAGAGTCATTAAAAAGGGGGGGGGGGGGGAAGGACTCAAATGAAATCAGAAATGAAAGAGGAGAGGAGGGGGGCCAGGGTGGCTCAATCAGTTAAGTGTCTAACTCTTGATTTCAGCTCAGGTCATGATCTCATGGTCATGCCATGAGATCAAGCCCAGCATCATGCTCTTTGCTGGGCATGGGTCCTGCTTAAGATTCTCTCTCTCCGCCCCTCCCCTTTTTGCACAAGTGTGCAAGCTCTCTCCAAAAAAAAAAAAAAAAAAAAAAAAAAAGGAGAGGGGAAATAACCACCAGCTCAACAGAAATACAAAGGATTATAAGAGAATATTATGAAAAATTATATGCCAACAAATTAGACAACCTAAAATAAATGGATATTCTTTGAAACATAAAAACTAAACCAGGAAAACATAGGGAAAAAAATGAACAGACTAATTATCAGTAATCAAGCTGAATCAGTAATCAAAAAACTCCCAAAAAACATAAGTCCAGGACCAGATGTCTTCACAGGCAAATTCTACCAAACATTTAAAGAAGAGTTAATACCCATTCTTCTCAAACTATTCCAAAACAGAGAAGTAGGAAAACTTCCAAATTCATACTATGAGGCCAGCATTACCCTGATACCAAAACCAGATAAAGACATTACAAAAGTAGAGAAGTACAGGCCAATTTCTCTGATGAACACAGATGCAAAAATCCTCAACAATATATGAGCAAATCCAACCATACATTAAAAAAAAAAAATCACTGGGGCGCCTGGGTGGCGCAGTCGGTTGAGCGTCCGACTTCAGCCAGGTCACGGTCTCGTGGTCTGTGAGTTCGAGCCCCGCGTCAGGCTCTGGGCTGATGGCTCGGAGCCTGGAGCCTGCTTCCCATGCTGTGTCTCCCTCTCTCTCTGCCCCTCCCCCATTCATGCTCTGTTTCTCTCTGTCCCAAAAATAAATAAAAAACGTTGAAAAAAAAATTAAAAAAAAAAAATCACTGACCATGATTAAATGGAATTTATTCCTACAATGTAAAGGTGGTTCAATATTAGCAAATCAATCAATGTGATATACTACATCAACAAGAGAAAGGATAAGAACCATATGATCATTTTAATAGATGCAGAAAAAGCATTTGACAAAGTACCACATCCATTTATGATAAAAGCCCCCTGCAAAGTCAGTCTAGAGGGAACTTCAACATAATAAAAGCCATATATGAGAAACCCACAGCCAACATCATCCTCAACGTGGAAAAAAACTGAGAGCTTTCCCCCTAAGCTCGTTCCCCGACAAGAATATCTACTCTTACCAGTTCTGTTTAACATAGTACTGGAAGTCCCTGACACAGCAATCAGACAACAGAGGGAAATAAAAGGCATCCACAGTGACAAGAAAGAAGTAAAACTTTCACTATTTGCAGATGACATAATCCTATATATAGAAAATACTAAAGATTCTACAAAAAAAACTACTAAACTGATAAATGAATTCATTAAGGTCATAGAATACAAAAATCAATATACAGGTTTTTGGGTTTTTTTTTAAGTTTTTATTTATTTTGAGAGAGAGAGAGAGACTGAGGAGGGGAGAAGAAGAGAGACAGGGAGAGAGATGTGGGGCTCAAACTCATGAACCTGTGAGATCATTACCTGAGCTGAAACCAAGAGTCAGATGCTTAACCAACTGAGCTTCCCAGGTGCCTCCAAAATCAATATACAGAAATCCACTGAGTTTGTATATGCTAATAATGAAGTAGTAGAGAAATTAAGAAAAAAAAAATTCCATTTAGAATTGCACCAAAAATAATAATATACCTAGGAATAAACTTAACCACGGAGGTGAAATACCTGTACTCTGAAAACTATAAAATACTGATTAAAGAAATTGAAGACAATACAAATGGAAAGATATTCCATAATACATATGTATGTGTGTACATATATATATACACATACACACATATATATACACATACGTATGTGTGTGTACACACACAATGAAATACTACCCAGTCATAAAAAAGAATGAAAACTTGCCATATGCAACAACATGGATGCTCCAGAGGGTATGATGTTAAATGAAGTCAGAGAAAGACAAATAACATAATGAGTTCACTCATATGTGGAATTTAAAAAACTACAAATGCACAACAAATATAGACAAACTAAAACAGACTCTTAACGACAGAGAGAACAAACCGGTAGTTACCAGAGGGGAGTTGGGTAGGGTATCAGTAAAATAGGTGAAGGGGATTAAGAGTACACTTATCATTATGAGCACCGAGTAATGCATAGAATTGCTGAATCACTATATTGTACACCTGAAACTAATATAACACAGTATGTTAACTATACTGGAATTAATTTTTTTAATTAAAAAGTATATTAATAACAACAGTAGCAAGTTAACATCTCCCAAGGAAAATGCAAGCCCTCTCACCTGCATATTTTCATACTAGGAATGTTGCTTCTGCTTATGTCTAATAAGGTAGATATTAATAACATGTCATACATTAAACATCTTTAAGTTGTTAGAAATAAAACACATCCAGAGAGATGTGTTTCAGTTCAATCTTCCATTGGAACAAGCCCTTTATTGGGGCAATATTCTAAGAATGAAACCTTAAACAATGAGGTCACAAGACCAAACAAACTTAAAAAAAAACCCTGATGTACAAAGAAAAGTGGAGATAGAATAGTTTGAGTTTTTTTCCCCCTCTATTACATTTATGGTAGTAACTGGACAGATTTGGCACTATAAATAATTAAAACAGCACTGCCTGTCCAAATGAGTACTGCAGTCCCCACTGATATTTTATTGCATGATTCAGTTAATTTAATAATAGAAGACAAATCATGGCTCCTTAATTGACTAAAGTTTACTTTTTAAAAGAAGTAATTAAATCTCAAAACTCCCTAGGCTCTCTTCTCGACAGTCCTCCAAGTTTACATCTAAGTTTCTGAAATCTTACAATAGAGACCAAAAATGTAATTTCAGAATAGCTTGAATCCACTTTAGGGGTGATAACTGCTGTATTTCTTCCCTGCTAGGAGGTTTGGTTTTTTTTTACAAGGACTGATTTTACAAGTATAAACGTTTATAATCTTTTTACAATGTTATTAATAAATACCTCCCATAGCCTTAAATAAGATAATTCACAATGCTTGTAAAAAAATATATACTGAATCTGTTTTTGGAAATGGCTTGTCTTTAAAAGAAACATCAATAAAGTAAAAACATACTGAAATATAACTAAGCAGCCATTTCACAGAATCCAAGGGTGTTACAACTGACTGGGATCTTACAGATCTTCTAGTAAATTCCTCTGACACTAAACTTGGAAAATCTCCGAAATGAAGACTGAGACTGAACACATAATCGCTCCAAGTCACAGAGCAAGTCAGTGACAAAGGCAAGAATAAAACCCACTTCATGCACTCACCAAATCAGGATACTTTCATTACTGTCCACTGTAACAATAATGACCATTCAATAAGTGTTTACTGTTCTTTTCCAAGTCCTTCCTAGTCATTAGTTCATGAATCCTCTTATGAGGATACATACCCTATACATAAAAATGATCATTCCCTTAACAACTCCAGAAATGAACTCTTGCTGCCCACCTCTTCAAACCTGCTCTCTCTAGTGCTGACAACCCCAATCCCTCCACCTCATTGCTCAAGCCAAAAACCCTGAAATCACCCTTGACTCATCTCTTCCTTTCATACCTACATTCAATCCATCAGCAAATTTTATCTCAAAACTGACCACTTCACTCTTGTCTAAGTGACCAGTTTCAACAACCTAGGCTAACACACGTCCAGCACATAGTAGACGGTAATTAAATATCAGCTTAATGTCAACCGAACAGTCTCCTAATTGGTCCCATTCCCAATTCCTTCCATTCTTGCCTTCTTTACAGTCTGTTGACTGCAAAAGAGTCTGACGAGGTAGTCCAGTGAAAATGTAAAACAGGTTCTATCACTTCTTCACTCAAAAGTCCCCAATGAGCTCTCATCACATTGAGAATAAAATGTAAAATCTAATGACCTTACTCACTCAGCTCCATTCACTCTCCTTATGGCTCTTCTTCAACCATTCAAGCATGCTCCTGCCTCAAGACTCTTTTCACTTTCTGTTCTCTCTCATTCTTCCTTTACTTCATTCACCTTTTCTCCAGCCCAGACCTCCTTACCCACACTAACTCCCCACACCCTCTCTCTCAACTTCCATGTACAGATAAAAAGAGTTGTCTGCACTTCTACATATTCTCATCCCACCCTTATTCCCTAGCCTTTCCCCATCTGGCTTCCATCCCTATCACACCCTGAATTGACTCTTACTAAGGTCACCCATAACATCCATGTTACCAAAAACCAATGAAAATATTGCCTTCCTCATTTCGGTTGGTTTCTCACAGCATTTGACACTACTTAATTTCCCTGTGTTTTGAAACATCAATTTTCATGCCTTCCACAAAATAGTAATCATATTGGCTTCCTGTCTGGCTCTTTCTTCTGTTTCTCCTTGTGGGATCACTCCTCCTAATGAAGCTATTAACTGTTGTGGTTCTGTGCACCCCAGGTGATCTCATCACGGCCATCCCCACATTTGTGGAGCTAAAGTTTTCTTCTATAGTCCAGATTCATATGTCCAGCTGCCTTTGCACATTTCTTTTGTAAGTTTCACAGGTGTGACAAATACATGTCCTAAACCAAGCACATGATCCATGCCCTTAATCCAGCACTAACAACAAACAAATGATCCAATTTTAAATGTCAGGTCCTCTTTGACATTCCCTACCATCCACTTCACTGTGCCATTCAGAGGTCTGGCACCTTAAACATCTTCCTCTTATCTCCTCGTATCCTTTTATCCATAAATCCTATTAATTCTACCCTTCAACCCCCAAATGTCTATACATCTCCACCTCTACTGAACCACCCCATCTAAACTACCCTTACGTTTCACCCAGATTATTGAACTGAGAGTCTATTTGTGCCAACTGGGTCTCCACACCACAACCATAAGGATATACTGAAAAAAGCACATCTGTTCATATTAAAAACCTTGAATAAAGCTTCCCCGTGAGTTCCCATTGCCTTTAGGATACACAAAATTCCTTAAGAAGGTCAGAAAAGCACTGCCTGGTCTAGCCCCTACTACATCCTCCATCTCCCGCTTATATGGTGTCCCCATATACACTGTCCTTCAATCGTATTGGTCTTCCATTGCAGATTCTTTGCAAATGCTGCTCCCTCCTCTCTATTCAGGTAACTCATATCCATTTACTACTTAGTAGCCCAGTGGTCATTTCTTCAATGAAACCTTCCTTCCCTCCTCCAGCCCTAACCTAGGGTTTGTGACTAATTATTTAAAATTTAATGAATTTCCATTTTTCAAGAGTAACATATATAGAGAGCCAACTGCCTCAGGTTGAAAAAAATTAAATTGTTTCTAAAATGTCTCATCTAAAGTAGTCAGCAAATATTACCCCTCCCTCTCTTGCAATTCCCCCATCCCCATGATTGTGTAGGACCTAGAACACTGCCGCTGTAAGCTATACTTTAAGAATTGAAATGAAGAGAGAATGGCCCTTTGTTTCAACCTCAATAGAAAATAATTTGATTAGTAATTGGGAGGTCATAATTCTTCCATGAATTCCACTTCTGAATTATTATTCCAGTTTCTAATGGAACACATAAATTCCAATGACCCGAGGTTCGTATTTTCCTATTGTTTCAACAGATACTGTCAAGTTATGTAAGCACACAGGGAACAAGGGAGAGAGAGAACAAGAAAAACCACTAACTAGAAGAAAGCTAGGAGAGGTCAAGTCCCCTATCTGCAAATATCACCGCATGATCAAGAAAAAAACACACAATATTAGGCAGTGTTCATTTAGTATAGTAGCATTCATTTCAGCATAAAAATGTAGATAGTCACTTGTGGTTTGTTGTAATGAGACTTGTTCTATACAGCAGCTCATTCTTAATAAGGGGAAACACAATTTGGAGTTTACTTACAGGTGATGGCTATATCATTACTCAGAGGCTCTTAATTCACTCTACTGATAACTTTCTATTTTAAAGGTGCTTGAGATTTACAATTTGCTTTCTAATATTTTAGTTCTTACATTTCATCTCTTTTTTACACATCACCATCCCAGACAGAAAAGTAAAGAGTGTGGGTGTATACAACGGTGTCTGACATAAGATTCAGACATTCAATTTTGCATTTGCAAAATTTGTACTGCAAAAGCATTCCTATAAATATATGGTACCCAGGACATAAAAACAATAATAATCCCATTGACAGCATGGAATTTCTTGCTTTCCCCAGAATCCTCTGCTAGTATAGCTCAGGATGGAAGCAACTCACATCTGAGGCTGACCTGAGAGACATTAGGAATTGGCTTAGGAAATGGCTCCCAACCCCACTCATCACATTCTTTCTCCTTTCCCTATAATCAGTTGATGCTCGAGAGACAGGATTTCATCCCCTGGAGATCTCCATTTGAAATCCAAGTGACCATGTTCTTCTACTCTCTGGCTGTAGACAATTCCAGGAAAGTAAATGGCTTGTCCTGATGGAAGGTAGTAGCGACAGCATAGAATCACCTATCCTCTCTTCCAGAGAGAAGTGAACAGAAGTGAAGTGGAGAAGCTCAGTGTGTCAAGAAGTAATCCTACTGAAAGCCCATCTGTGCAACGTTCATGTGTTGTGCCTAGGGAGGCATGAAATGCAGGTAACTTCTGGCTTGGGGTATCCCACAATAAAATACACAGACTAGCAAACGTTGCTTGCAAATGAGTAAAAGCAACCCCTAATTTGCAAACGCAAAATTATACTGGATATTCATTTATAGTCTCCACCTTCCAGGCAGATGGGTATTGCCTACAGTGTATCCTTACCCTACCTCTTCTCTCTACCTCTTCTCTCCTTTTTCCAGTACCAGAGTCCTTATTTCTATGGTGAAAAACAAAACAAAAACAAAAACATATAGATAACAAAACATGAACTTAGAAAGATCAAAGTAAAAAAATGTTAAGGAAAAAGTTCTGTAAAGCAAGAAAAGCTTATTTGGGGTGTCTCTATGAATTCAATTTCAATTGCCGTATTTCAAATTACCTCCCTTTATACTTCCCTCAATTTTTTGGTTCATTTTCATGTGCTGCTTGAAATCCTACTAATTCAAGATAGAAGACTGGTAAATATCATTTTTGAAAATGACAATACATCTAGGGGGATTAAGAAAAAAATCAGGCAGTTTATTGTGAATGAGGATTTTTCTCAATTGAACATACACCTATTTCCTGGATTATAAACCCAATACATTAGGAAACAGGAAACTATAAATAATCACTTTATAATACAAACATCACAATCTACAAATATCTAATATTTGGATTTCTTTGCTTTGTTATATGCATTTTTCTAGGGTTGATATCACACCACTTTAAACTTGAATTTACTCCTTTACATTTAAGCTTCTGCATTTTCCCATCATTACAAGTCTTCATAAATATAGTTTTTAGTGGTTGTGTAACACCACATTGCATCCATCTACCACAATTTACTTCACCATTCACCCAATGTTGCACATTTAGGCAGTTTCCATTTTTTTATTATGGAAAAGAAAGCTGTGATTAACATTTTTATGCAAAACTCTTTGCATTTCAGAATATTATTTTAGGATGGATTCTGAGAGGAGGGATTACAGGGTCAGAAGGAGGGTAGGCTGCTTTCTGTTTAACATGTATTTGAAGTGAGCTACACTGAGGGCTTGGTACACTCTTAGGGACTGGACAGGCTAGAGGCACTGAAAGTGAAGCAAAAAATAGCATGAAAGCGAAGAAGAGGAGGGCCAAAAAGTGAGAAACAGAGAAAGGTGAAAGATGCCAGAGGGATTCTTCACCTCTTACACAAGTTCGCCTTGGGCTGGTCCTGCAGAAGATGAAAGGACCTTTATTCTATTTTCTTCTCATATGATCTACTGTTCCAAAATCTAGGTCTTGGGCTAAAAACTGCTCAAGGTCAGCTACAATATTACAAGCTTAAAAACAAAAATTTATGTTTGCTTGTATGGTTTTGTGCATTCCAAATTCAAAGCAAGGAACTGGAAGCTAACTTAAGGAGACAATACGTGAAATGATTAAAGGTACATATTCCAGAGAGAGTAACATTGGTTCAAACACTGGCTCCACCATTTACCATACAACCTTAAATGAGATACTTTACTTTTCTAAGCCTCAATTTCTTCATCTCTGAAATGGGTTCAATTAATAGTATCCATAGGGTTATTGGGAGGATTAAATGAGTTAGGGTATAAAGTGTTTAGAATAGGGCCTAGCACATATAGAGCACTACAAAAATATTTTTTGTTGTTAATATAAGGTTTGGAAAACAAGAAAAGCTGACAGAAACCATTTTACTATGGAAAGAATGTTAACAGAGAATGAACCAGAATAGCAGGAAAGCAATTTCTTACAATAGTGTTAAATATTACACAGTACAGGGGCGCCTGAGTGGCTCGGTCGGCTGAGTGTCCGACTTCAGCTTGTCATGATCTCACGGTTCGCAAGTTTGAGCCCTGTGTCGGGCTCTGTGCTGACAGCTCAGAGCCTAGAGCCTGGAGCCTGCTTCAGATTCTGTGTCTCCCTCTCTCTCTGCCCCTCCCCTGCTCATGCTCTGTCTCTCTGCCTCTCAAAAATAAAGAAACGTATTAAAAAAAATCTTTTTTTAATATTACATGGTAGAAAGGTAGCCTATTTTAGGCAAGGTTTCGGAAAGGAAACAAAAACAGGGTCAAAGTTGACCTTTCAAAGTATTGCTGGCACATAATATTCAAGTCAAGGCAATAAATGGAACAAGAGACTGGGTAATATTTGTCTTGATTACCGCTAAAAAGTCAGTCATCCTTCAGACTTAAAAGGTATCAACAATCAACACAGTAAAACTATACCCACAGCTGAGAAACCTGGATAGATTTCAACCCTGAAAATCCAGACAACTTCATTTCAAGATGACATGTATTTGAAACAGGTTGTAGTCCTAGGTTCATCTTAATTCAGATTACAGCTTGTGAAATGAAACCCTTAAAAAGTCATTAATATGGCTAATATCACCAAAACAAAAAGTCAAGGCAAATAGAAAAATAGCTCTGTGACTACTTAAGATATCTCTATCTGGGGCGCCTGGGTGGCGCAGTCGGTTAAGCGTCCGACTTCAGCCAGGTCACGATCTCGCAGTCCGTGAGTTCGAGCCCCGCGTCAGGCTCTGGGCTGATGGCTCGGAGCCTGAAGCCTGTTTCCGATTCTGTGTCTCCCTCTCTCTCTGCCCCTCCCCCGTTCATGCTCTGTCTCTCTCTGTCCCAAAAATAAATAAACGTTGAAAAAAAAAAAGATATCTCTATCTGGCAGAAGGGCCTAAACTTTGGAAGAAAAAAATTAATGAGAAGAATAGGAGACGTTGCTTACACATTACACAGAACAGGTACCCTCAGGAAACACTGGTTAAGGAGACACTCTTGCTTGAACTAATTAAGGAAGTTGGAAAAGATTTTCCATTTCCAAATTTGGAGATCTGCATGAGACCCTGGGGTCCCTTACTTATCTGACAAGAGCAGTGTACGTGAACTAAGCAAGAACACAAGCCCAGATTGTTCTTGTCTGAACAGTCCTTGCCAGTCCTTTGACAACACCTCTCTTCTTTCATCAAGCCTGTCTGTACCACAAGAGAACGTGTTTGCGATGTTTTTCTTCTGACAAACCAACAGCAGGGATGTCTTTAACTACTGTGCCTCACTTTCAGCTAGCACACACCAAACAAGAATTGAATGAGTGAATATTCCATCTAATTTTGAACTCTTTTTGTCTGCTTGGCCAATTCCATCCCATTCATTCATTTTTGATAAATTTAACTAAGAAAATTTGATTGCTCACATACTCTCAATCAAAAGCAAGCATAAAATGTCCACGGCAGTAATGGCTAGGCTTTACCCAGTGTTTTCCCATGGAAGTTTGCACTGATTGGTTCTGGTTGGTGGACAGGCATTTAAACATTATCCTAGGGCTGTTTTTGTTCTCCTCAAACAACAACAAAAAAATGCATTTTCTCTTCTTTTCCTCCTACACATTCAGCTGTTGTGCCAAGTAATAAGGGTTAGTTCAGAGGGAAAAAAAATCTCCTGTAGGATTTAACCAAGTTTACACTGATTTGTCAAGGTACATAGAACACAGAATTTGAACCAAAGTGGTTATTGTCCAGGGAGGCAGCACACAATGTCCTTCTGTGTTCCTGTCTCCATGCTGGCTGCCTATTGTAATCTCCTGATGTGATGTCAACTGATGGAAACTTATCTTTCCAACAACCTTCGGCTCTCATGACGGTTTAACATCCTTCTCTCTCAACTTTTTCCCTTTATCTGATGGTAGTAATAATACTAATACCACTTATTAAATATTGGTATCCTTATCACATCCTTGGTATATAGACTTATCACCCCTTGGTATACATACATGAGCTCAGTCATGCTCACACAAGCGTGAAAAATAAGTATAAATACAGAGTCTCAATTTATACATAAAGAAACAGAAGTTCAGTTAGATTAAGTCTCCAAAGGATCTCAACTAGTAAACAAAAGAGGCAGGATTCCAGCTGGGATTTGTCCCATGTTCAAGACTATGTTGTTTCCATCATGTTCAATAGTCCCACACTTCTTAGATAAAGTAGTCTGTTCTATTATCAGCTCAGACTCAGCAGAGGAAGTATATGGATGCCTCCTCTAAGTCCTACTATGATGTAAACCTGTCCAGTGTAATGGGGTTTATATAGCATTTTAATTTTATTTGCAAATCACATCATCCACATCTGAACTACTGGGTTTCACACCCTGCCACCAGCCCTCCTACATTCTGTCCTTCAGCATGCTAAGTACTTAAAGCACTTTGAACTCAAATCAAATGTGTTGGCTCAGGCTGCTCCCTGTGTCTGGAGAAAAAGCATCCCTATTCTCATCACCCTTCAACCCCTGCTAAACCAGCTTTCAAATATCTCGATTCTAGGGGTGCCTGAGGGGCTCAGTCAGTTAGGTGTCCAACTTCAGCTCAGGTCATGATCTCACAGTTCACAAGTTTGAGCCCCGCATTGGGCTCTGTGCCGACAGGTCAGAGCCTAGAGCCTTCTTCAGATTCTGTGTCTCCCTCTCTTTGCCCCACTCCTGCTCATGCTCGGTCTCTGTCTCTCTCTCAAAAATAAATAAAAACATTTAAAGAATTTTTTTAAGTACACAAATATCTCCATTCTAACATCACCACACATGACTACGAGTGTGTATTTAGCTTTCTCTTTCTCTCAACTATACACTACTTCTTTTAAGTGTTTTTATTTATTTTTTATTTTTCAGTATATGAAATTTATTGTCAAATTGGTTTCCATAAAACACCCAGTGCTCATCCCAAAAGGTGCCCTCTTCAATACCCATCACCCACCCTCCCCTCCCACCCCCCCATCAACCCTCAGTTTGTTCTCAGTTTTAAGAGTCTCTTATGCTTTGGTTCTCTCCCACTCTAACCTTTTTTTTTCCTTCCCCTCCCCCATGGGTTTCTGTTAAGTTTCTCAGGATCCACAGAGGAGTGAAAACATATGGTATCTGTCTTTCTCTGTATGATTTATTTCGCTTAGCGTAACACTCTCCAGTTCCATCCACGTTGCTACAAAGGGCTATATTTCATTCTTTCTCATTGCCACGTAGTACTCCATGGTGTATATAAACCACAATTTCTTTATCCATTCATCAGTGGATGGACATTTAGGCTCTTTCCATAATTTGGCTATTGTTGAGAGTGCTGCTATAAACATTGGGGTACAAGTGCCCCTATCCATCAGCACTCCTGTATCCCTTGGGTAAATTCCTAGCAGTTCTACTGCTGGGTCATAGGGTAGGTCTATTTTTAATTTTCTGAGGAACCTTCACACTGTTTTCCAGAGTGGCTGCACCAGTTTGCATTCCCACCAACAGTGCAAGAGGGTTCCCGTTTCTCCACATCCTCTCCAGCATCTATAGTCCCTGATTTGTTCATTTTGGCCACTCTGACTGGAGTGAGGTGATATCTGAGTGTGGTTTTGATTTGTATTTCCCTGATGAGGAGCGACGTTGAGCATCTTTTCATGTGCCTATTGGCCATCCAGATGTCTTCTTTAGAGAAGTGTCTATTCATGTTTTCTGCCCATCAACTATACACTACTTGAAGGAAAGTTTACCTCATCATTTTTCCCTCATTTCTTAAAAAATCTGACAGTCATTCTGCAATAACATTTATCCAATTAATTACAAAATTAATCAAGTTAGTTATGCCATATTCTGTCCCTTCCTTTTCATTCCTACTTTAAAACCTCACATTTATCTTTCAGAAAATATGTTGCTTTAGGTTTCTTTTTTTAGAACATAGAAAATTCCAAAGAATATCTGCTAAGCCATGATGTCATTGAGCCAAAAAGCCAGCTTGCTTTAGAACACTACTCAACGAATAAAAGCAGTTTGGTTCAGTGGTTTCTTTTTTTGTTTGCCTTTTGTTTTACAAGGTAAAGGCCAAGGAAAATACCAAAAATGACTGCTACATGTATTCAAAGTGTGGAATAATATAGCTGTGCAAAGCAAGGACCTCTATGAATTTCAGTTAACACAGTACCATGCAAAGCAAAGATCGCCTTACACAACATTCAAAATCCTCGGGCTTAGTGGCGGTCCGTGAAAGTCAAGAGCCCTGAAACTTAAATTTCATTAACTTCATGGTAAGCCCACCTTTGAGGACAACAAAATAGGATAAATTCCCTCCAGGAAATCAAGCTGAGAGGAACAAGCTGAAAGTAAACCTCTCAGCTATTTGGTGGGTGCCGGGTAGGACTATGCTATTATGATCCACTACACTAGTGAAGATAGAGAAACCAGAGGAAGCCAAGAGATTAAGAAAAATGGCCAGGATATTTTAGAGGAAGAAATAAAATCTACAAAATGCTTATGGAAGTGACTAGCATGGTGTTTCACTAAGAAAAAAAATATTCAATTGTTTCTTGTTCCCATCCAGAGACACTGGACTAGAGTTTGAGGATCTCTTCGTTAATTGTAGAACGGGGACAGGACAAGCAACATGTAGCTAGCTGCACATGCTTCAGGTGAGATGAAGCTCAGAGCAGCAGCTCAGAATACCTTTGGTAACAGCTGCACAGGTGTATTATTCTGCACTGAGTACCTGGCCTTTCTATCCAGAGTCAGGTGCATCAACATGAACATGGGATTGGCTCACAAGAAATCACCAAATCTCAAAGAAATGTTAGCAAAATGTGTTAACAATTTCTAAAATGTAGTCGGTCTTCTGTTTAATTTGTATGCTCACATAGTGAAGACATAAGACTTTAATGATATGTAGACAGCAATCTTCTTTACTATTCCTCAGCTCCAAAATGAAGTCTTTTTTCCAAGATAAAATACCAAATTTATAAAGCTACAATATTCCTATGGAAGCCTGAAGTTTGGAAGCCATTAAAAGAATAAGTCTCAGAACTTTTTCTAACAATTTTCTTTTTTCTGGGAAGATTAAAAACTATAGATTTTTGTGCTATATGCACAGAAAGTGTCTGCTAGAGCTTTTATGCAGATTCTCCAACATATTCAAGCCATAGACTCCTTAACTTTTTTCTTATATTTACCCTATAAATTGTTTACAATAAAATGTATTAAGCAATTTTTCCTAGATGTACACATACACATACAAATCAAATTGACAGAAAAAAAACCTACCATCTAGAACTTCTGATCATGATAGTGACGAGTTTTAACACACTAAGTCAATACATTTCAGCCAAACCCAAAGAAACTTGGCACTTAGGTTTGCTATGACAATGTTGTTGATGATAATGGCAGCAGTAGCTATTATAGTCCTACTCTGTGCAATTACAGTGCATACATTAACTCATTTAACTTTAGGACATAACACAGTCCTACAATAAGCATAATTCTATGCACTAGGGATACAAAGCAGGGAACTAAGGAGAACAGTGATAAAGGAAAATCCCCACCCTCCAGCAGGATATTATTCTTGCCATGTACCAGTAAATGCCGTATGTCTCCCACTCTTCTGTTTTCCTCATGGGTGTTTTTATTTGAGTTACCCTATCTCTCTTTCCCCACTATACAATGGGGATGAGAGAAGATAATTTCTCTTTGTCAATTCAGGAGTTACAAGACGATAAGAAGCCACATCCAATACTGATAGGGTATTACCAAGAAATACTGTTCTCTGAGCTCAATGCAGTGATGGACTCTGGACTGTCTCCATTGGTGAGTGATGCTATGTCCAGGGAGAAGCAGTAAATGGGCATTTAAGTAGATCATTTAACCAAATGGATAAAATGCAGCAGAAAATAACTGGCTAGCTATTGATAGAACCTGTCTCTTTCTCTTGTGCACACATAACTGGATAACTAGATTTGCCAGCCTCATTACCAGTTAGGAGTGGCTACCCAACTGAGTTCTGGCCAATGGCACGAGTACAGGCCTTGCCCATGAGGATCTCCCACATAAGCAATGCTCCACGTTCTTTCTCCTCTCACTTGTTGAAGAGATTAAAACCAACAGAAGCAAGGATCCAAGACACCCAAATTACCACTTGAACATGAGCTGCTGTCTATAATCTCATCTTTCCCCTGACTTGAGCAAGAAATAAACATCTATTGTGTTAATCTACTAACAGTGTGGGTAGAGAAAAGCATTATCTATTACTGTACCTCACATTAACCTAACTAATACAAGGTATGATAGGATGAGGTCTGTAGTATTATAGGAAGAGGAAGGGAATGTAACCCAAAGTTAATAGGTCACTTATTTTCTATAGAAGGCAATCTCTTTTACAAAGGAAGTCTTCAAGAGTTTTCTATACTTGCTGGTTCCACATCATCCCCCATTTTTTTTAATTGTAATAAAAGCATGCTTACAAAATAATACTTTAAAATATATTACAATGGGCCACAGGTGACCATTATTCTGAATCTGTTTAAATCATTCTGATATTCTCTACAGTTTTACCACATATGAATGCATTTCAGCACATATTGCTGAGTTTCGAACTTATATAAATGGAATAATTTGTATGGATTTTTCTGCTACTTTGTGTTTGTACCCCAGCTTTTGACTTGGTTTTAAAATTCATCCATACAGATATTACTGAAGGCCACTTAGTTTAATGGCTATATTGTATCCCTATCTAAACTACTATTAGTGGATATTTACATTTTTCCAGTTTTTACCATAACAATCATTCTAGAAAAAATCTTGTACATGTTTCCCAGTGTATATGTGTAGGACTTTCTCTACAGTAAATACATAAAATTGGTATTACTCATCTGAAAACTTACCTTCAAATTTTATAGCTAATGCCAAACTATTTCCAAAACAATAGTATACTCCCAAAATCAGTGTTGTTTCTCATTATGTCCAAAATTTATTAGTCATAATTTTTATATTTTGCAAATACTGAATGAGAAATAGTACCTCAGTAAGATTTTTGCATTTACCTGATTATTAATGTTGAACATCTTTTCATGTTTATTGGCCAATAGGATACATTTTGTAAATAATGTGTCATAATCATATCTGTATTCTTCTGTTATGTTATTGTTTTATAATTGATTTTTCGAAGTTCTATATATATTCTGGACAGTAATCCTTTGCAAGCTAAATATACACCACATTTCTCCTTTTTTTTTGTAGCCAGTCATCTCAGTTTATTGTCTTTTCATTTTTAAAAGTTCATAAATTTTATGTTTTAAGTGAATTCCTCCTTTTCTTTACAGTTTACACTTTTATGCCTTGTTTAGGAACTCATTCCCACCTCACAAAAATATTTTCATTCAGTGCTAAGCCATCTTCTAGATATTGAAGACACAGTAACAAAGAGACAAAAATTCTGACAGTCTAGTAGAGGAATCTAGACAGTATTCAGTAAGTAGAGTATTTGATTTGTACATCTAGAGGAACATTCTGCAGACTTACAAACAAAAAAAGAAAAGGGGATAGTAAGTACAAAGAGATGGTGGTAGTAAAAGGTGGGGAAGATGGTTTCAAGCACCATCACGGATGGCTTCTCTGAGAAAGTAACATCTGAACAGAGGTCTTCGGATGGAATTGAGAAAGGAACTCAAGAAACTTCCAGGCCTAAGAAGAGAAAATGCTCAGAGGCGGGGAGCATGTCCAACATGTTCTAGAAAGAGAAGAGAAAACAGTGCGATCAGAGAAAAATAAGGGAAAGAGTTGTAGGAAATTCCCTAAACCCGATCTTCCTCCAAGCTTCCCATCCCTATAGAAAAAAAAAAGTCTGTTCCTCCAGTTGCTCACGCCAAAATCCTTGAAGTCATCCTTGATGCCCTTTTCTCACGTTCCTCAACCAACTGGAATCTGACCATTTTTCAACCTCTCGACTCCCATCACTGTGGTGCAGGTCACTATCAGGCAACTGAAGTTCTGCAAGAGCTTCCTCACTGGTCTCCCTGTTTCCCTTCTTGTCCCCCTTTGGCTATTTCTCCCACAAGAGCCTCAAAGTCAAGTTATTGCTCAAAACACTGCCCATCTCACTCAGAGTAGCAACCAGAGCCTAGAGTTCTTACCTTGACCTTCAAAACCTTACAGCAGACGTGGCACTCATCAGTCCTCTGACCTCATCCACCATTCTCTTCCTTACAAGTCACTTACTTCAGGGCCCTTGATCTGTGTTTCTGTCAGTTTCTATGTCTCTGTCTCTCTGTCTCTGTCTCTCTGTCTCTGTCTCTCTCTCTCTCTCTCTCTCTCTCACACACACACACACACACACACACTTGCAGGTTATCCTCACAGAGCAGAGTTATTTGCAAGCTGATAAACTTAGCAGTCTTTTGTCAGTAATGAAAGAAGTCCCTGGCAGTTTGCAATGTTTTTTCTTTCTTTCCTCTCATTTTTTTATATGAAAGTAGTAAGAATTATAGAAAATATCATTCAACCCTATTTTTAGATCTGGCTTGCATATCAACCAAGAAATTTCTCTATTTACTTGTAATGTAAGACAGCCCAAGTCTTACTCGATAAATCCCTTGAGAACGTAAAAGCCAGATACTGCCTGGTACAGGTGAAATTAAAATGAGCCTTCCAAAATGGAGCAAAATATATAAAATAAAAAAATAACAATAAGGCATATAGCTTTCATAAAAATAAGGCATCTCAAACATTTCCTTATTTCTATCAAGTACTGAGTGTGGGTTTGGTCTGTTCATCTAAACACCTCAGTGGCACAGTTAATTAACAGGGTTTGCATCGCCTAATACATTAAGAAAAATAGAAAACAAAACACTTAACAGGAAACAGCCTCTTTTTTTCTACCCCCATAAAGCAAATGATTTCAGCTGCAAGAGCTTAAACATTTATAGCTAACTAAATTTTTTATGAGATGCTACTAAGAAGGTTCAATCCGTTTCTTAAGAATGATAGCCTGGTCACAGAGAGTCTCTTAGAAAGCAAGTATCCAAGTCTTTTTATTCTGCATTGGAATGTTATTCAAAATTCAAAAGGCTGAGGAAAACTCAGTAACAACTCTGCCCTACCCAATCCCACCCCCTTTATTCCAAATACTAGCCTGCGTCTTTTCTAACTCTTACAAAGAACAAAACAGCTATAAGGAATAAAGTGCAAAATGAAAAAGAAAATACTTTCATGCAACTGGCAATATTATCATCAGAAGAAGAAAAATCCCTATTCATAGTAAGCAATGTACAATATTAACATTTAGACATTGTGCTCCCCCAAATGTCATTGCCCCATTTTCTTGCTATTCCAAGTCTGCATGAAATTATAAAATGCCTTTCTTGTACCATCGCCACAACAATGTTTTAGCACACACAAGCATAGAGACACATTATTAATATTTATGAACCGGGAGAAGTCTGTACGGCTTGGCTTTCAGAAAGGCCACCCTGCCTAGCCTCCTACAATCAAAAACGTAATAAAATTAGTTCAGAATGGCTTAGTGAAATCACCTGAAAGAGAATATAGTTGGATTATAAAAAGGGGAGGGGAGTTGAAGTATAAAGAAATGCTAGACCAAGAAGAATACATTAAGCAGAATTAGCTTTTAAAATTAGTGTTGCATTACAAACTCCGACTTGAGACAATGTGTTATGAATGAAAAGACCTCGGTAGACCAATAATTGGTTTGCAGCATGAACAACAGGCATGATAAATTCTGCCTTCTCAGACCCGGCTTTATCCATCTTTTGTAGAGAAATGTAATTTCACGCAAGCAGGTATCACAAAAACTAGTAAAATTGAGATGTTACTTTGCATTATATGTTCACATATTACACACACACACACACACACACACACACACACACACACAGAGTTTTGTGTCCCCAAAAGAGATATGCTGAAGCCCCAACTTCCAGTATCTGAGAATATAAGGTGACCTCATTTAGAAACAGGGTCATTGCA
Source organism: Prionailurus bengalensis (assembly GCF_016509475.1). Taxonomy (NCBI): domain Eukaryota; kingdom Metazoa; phylum Chordata; class Mammalia; order Carnivora; family Felidae; genus Prionailurus; species Prionailurus bengalensis. The sequence continues at coordinate 29,511,364 of NC_057344.1, read as the reverse complement.
GATGGATTTAGGGAAGATGAGGTAATACTGGAGGACTGTGGACTCTTGATCCAATGTGGTTGGGTTCTTAGAAAAAAGAGGAAGTATGGACAGGGAGATGGAGACATAAGGGAGAATGGCACTTGATGACAGAGGCAGAGTGATGCAGCTGCCAGGCAAGGAGGTCCAAGGATTGATGGCTACAACCAGAAGCTAGGGAGAGACAAGGACGGACTCTGGCCAGTCTCAGAGGGAAGATGGCCCTGCTGACACCATGATTTCAGACCTCTAGCCTCCTGAACCATGAGAGAATACATTTTTGTTGTTTTAAGCCACCCAGTTTGTGATGCTATGTTATAGCAGCCCAAGAAAATACACACACACACACACACACACACACACACACACACGGAAAGACCTGGAAGGAAAGGCTTAGTAATAGGCATTTGTATATGAGAGCTCAAAACAGTCTAGTTAAAATCAATACACACTTTGAGAATAATAAATTACAACTGGCTGTAAATATCTTGATTTTAACATGAATATAAATACAGTAGGGTATCATACATTAAATAATGATAGACACTGGGATATTTAAGGAAGCAGGAGGGCTTGAAAACAAAGTCGAGTTCTTCCCTTTGAACTGCAAAAGAAGGAAACCACCATAGAGCCTCGATTCCCCAACCACCTCAGCTGGACTCAAAAGAGGCCATTCAGTAATGAGATCAATTTCTTGTACAAATATTTTCATTCCTCAGTGTCACTATGAGATCTTTGGTTATAGGCCTTATCCTCCTCCACCCAGATTTCTGCAACAGCCTTTTTACTGGTTTTACATCTTTCAAATCCACCCTGCTCACTGCCACATGACTATTTTGCTCTAAAGATATTCAGTGGCCCCTATTTGAACACATCTGCACTTCTCAGACTGTCCCAAGGAACACTATGTTAGTAGGATGTCTATATACGTATATACGTTGAATAATATCCTTTGGTCAAAAAGAATTGAGAAATTGTGGCTTAAAAAAATTAGTTTTTTACTGAACGACCAGGCCATTATCTGTGACAAAATTCCAAGGGGAAAGGCTAATGAGCAGCGTTTTCCAAACACATTGAATCATGGACTTTTTTTTAGTCAAATCCCATGGGACTATATTCCACAGCACAGATTTTAAAAGAATATTTCCCCCAAGACATTAGTTTATTGAATTCATCTAAATCACACAAACTCTTACCACCCAAGTTATTTACATTATTCTGTAAGACTGATATAACCCCAAACTCTGATAGATCTCAGAATTGGGGTGGTTTGACCAAAACAGAGATACATTTTTATCATATGTGGAAGATGACCTTACCCAAAAGAGACATGCTAGGTAGGCCAGCAGTGCCAAGGATTCTGTCCTTGGAGTCATCCACACATTCCATCCTTTATTATTCATTTAGCAAATATTTATTGCATCCCTCCTAAGTGCCAAGCCCAGTTCTTGGTTCTAGATATGCAGAGAAGAGCAGAAGAGATATGGTCAAGCTTTTAGAGAATACAGTCAGGTGGGAAATGTAGACAAGTTAATATTAAAAGAGATTATAATATAAGTATGATAATTTAGAAAACTGTACAATCACATCAGAGAAGCACCTAGCACAGCTGTGGATTAGGAGAAAAATTCCCAGGAAAAGTGGTATCTACACTGAATTTGGAAGGATGACCAGAAGGGACATAAAAGAAAAAGGATGGGGAAAGCATATCCAATTCCCTTGGTTTCAACTGATTTCTAAGCTCACCACCCCAAAAGTGGGATTAATAACAGGTTACCTCCAGTGTAAACTCTAATAAATGTGCTCTCTCCTGGAAGATTAAAACCATTCTTTGGAACAGTCCTACCTAGAGGAAAATAGTTTTATAGCCAATCAGTGATATTTGCCACAGAGGAGAGGCAGAACCCAAACCATGTACTTGTCCAACCTATTCAAAATGTTTCACATTTTATTTGCAATGGGTCTAAGAGCTAAGGAATTAACAGAAACTGGGGATTGTGTTACAGAGTGATACTGTGTTAGATGGAGTGGTATCTTAGGACAAATGGTGGATGCTTGCTCACCTACATTGGGTCACATAGAAATGCCCTTGTACAGAAAATAGACAATGACTATATGAGTGGGATAATAAGTGTTCACTTTTCACAGAATATCTTGTTGAAATTATTGTTTGAAATTATCTAAATCAATCTACTATGTTTCAATACTTAGGAATCTGAGATACAGAAAGGTTATGCTCCTGCCAAGGGATACCTAATAAGCGAAAGATCTACATTGAACTAGGTTTTTTTGGCTGCCTGTTTGGTTTGGTCTGCTACCCCATAACAGAATTAGTAGACAAGAACTCATTCAGAAAACAGTCATGAAGCAGCTACTATGTAGTGGCCACTGCTCTGGGTACTAGGGATCAAAGCATCTCTACTAATGATGGGGCTAACAGAGTAGAGCAGGATAAGGAAGTATGGACTGTCAGGTATGGAGCACAGGATTCTAGTTCATGAAGGGTAGCTGAGGAAGACCTCATGGAGAAGGTGGTACTTGAACAGAAACCTAAATTAAGGGATTAAGACAGCAAATATCCAAAGGAAGCTCACTCCTGGCACAAGAAGCCCTTAGAGCAACAGCCTGGGGTATCTCAGAAAAGGCAAGGAGACCCCAGTGTCAGGAGCAGAGTGAGCTGGAAAGACATGTAGGAAATGAGGTCAGAGGGTAACAAGAGACCAGAGGAAAAAGGGCATTACAGGGGCGCCTGGGTGGCGCAGTCGGTTAAGCGTCCGACTTCAGCCAGGTCACGATCTCGCGGTCCGTGAGTTCGAGCCCCGCGTCGGGCTCTGGGCTGATGGCTCAGAGCCTGGAGCCTGTTTCCAATTCTGTGTCTCCCTCTCTCTCTACCCCTCCCCTGTTCATGCTCTGTCTCTCTCTGTCCCAAAAATAAATAAAAACGTTGGAAAAAAAAAATTTTTTTAAAAAAAAAGAAAAAGGGCATTACAGGTTTTGGTAAGAACCTTGGTAATTTACACCGAGTTAAGTTGAAAATCATTTTAAGGTAACAGTCAAGGAGTTACAGGATTTGACTAGAGCTTTAGAAATTTCACTCTAGCCAATGCGCACAGTGTGTAAAGGTGCAAAAAGATCAGATATGAGGTTATTGTAATAATCCAAGCAAAAGTTGGTGGATGGCAGCAATTATGGTAATAAGAAGTGGCCATATTCTGGATGTATCCAGCTAACTTCTTATGAATTGGATGTGAGGTACAACAGAAAGTAGAAATGACTCAAAAATTTTGAGCCTTATCTACTGGGAACCTGGAAGAGTCATTTTTTGGACTAAGGGAATATGGGGTGGGCAATCAGTTCCTGCGTAATGCCAAAAAGCTAGAGAAGTTAAAAAGAAAGTCATCTATGTGTTTGCAAATGGACAAACTTACATCATTTAATTCTAACTACAGGCTATACCACAAAGAACTAAATAAACAAAAGCAACCAATAAAAAACAAAGCACATAGCCTGATTATAGTGCTAACTTTTTGCAATGGCTAGAAAGTATTATTTTGAGTTCCTATTTGATTTACTTGATTTACAATTCAAAGTACAATTTTTTGTTAACCATTCACATGTGTAATCATATTGTCCAGATACAAAAATAATAATGTACAAATTCCAACCATTGAACATCAAGGGAAGTCAATGGTTTTCTTGTTATAAAGGTAAAGCTCTAATGTAAGTTTCAATTAGCATAGTAAGTGTAACTTTCACCAGCACTAAATATGCCTCTTAAATAAATCTACTCCTCTTTAGACACCATACAAACAAACGATTTGTCATAAACCACTTTGGGCTTAGGAGTAACCAGTGGGTGCGTGGAGGGTGTGTGGACAGAGCACATTATGCCCTGTGAGTTTAAAGTACATCTAACAACACAGGAAACAACAGCTGTTGGTGAGGATGAGAAGAAAGGGGAACCCTCTGACACTGTTGGTGGGAATGCAAACTGGTGCTGCCACTCTGGAAAACTGTATGGAGGTTCCTCAAAAAATTAAAAATAGAACTACACTACAACCCAGCAATTGCACCACTAGATATTTACCCAAAGGATACAAAAATACAGATTCAAAGGGGCACATGCACCCCAATGTTTATAGCAGCATTATCAACAGCCAAAAAATGGAAGGATCCCAAATGTTCACTGGCTGATAAGTGGATAGAGAAGATGTGGTATGTATAAATGCAGTAGAATACTACTCAGGCATGAAAAAGAATGAAATTTTGCCATTAGCAATAATGTGGATGGAGCTAGACGGTATTATGCTTAGCGAAAGAAGTCAGTCCAAGAAAGATAAATACCATGTGATTTCACCCATATGTGGAATTTAAGAAACAAAACAGATCAACATACAGCAAGGAGAAAAATAAAGAGAGAAGTGAAACATAAGAGACTAACGATAGAGAACTGAGGGTCGATGGAGGGAAGCAGATAGACGATGGTCTAAATGTGTGTTAAGGAGGGCACTTGTGATGAGCACTGGCTGTTGTTTTTAAAAATTTTTTTTAATGTTTATTTATTTTTGAGACAGAGATAGAGCATGAACAAGGGAGGGTCAGAGAGAGAGGGAGACACAGAATCTGAAGCAGGCTCCCGGCTCTAAGCTGTCAGCACAGAGTCCGACGCGTGGCTCGAACTCACGGACTGTGAGATCATGACTTGAGCCGAAGTCGGCCGCTTAACCGACAGAGCCACCCAGGCGCCCCGATGAGCACTGGATGTTTTAAGTAAGCAATGAATCACTAAATTCTACACCTGAAACCAAATTTGCCATACATGTTAACTAACTAGAATTTAAATAAAAACTTGAAGAAAATGAGTACATCAAAATACTTTTGTTCTTCTACACCACTCTCAGTCGCTAGAAGCTGACTAGGACATCCCCCCCAATATAGTTTAGTTGAAGACTGGTTGAGTGCATCATCTCCAGAATGCCATTTCCAACTCGCCTGTGCCCAGGTGTCCCACACTGCACACATACATGGAGGAGCTCCATGGGCCTCTGCCAGTGTCACAGAGTAGCTAATTATTCACTGGGTCCTTAGAGCAATAATAAGACTGGCCAGAAGCAGGAAAGAAGGAGGGCAATATAAATGGAAACCAAAGAGGCTTAGCATGAAAGAGAAGATGTAGGTGTGCGCATCTAAGGCGAGAGTTTTCCTACCGCACAAGATCGGTCCTGGTGAAACATCTGTGAATGGACACATTTATCTGCCTCTTTGATTATAATGAAATTAAGTGGGGCAGTGCTATTAAGAGAAAACTGGACAGAAGAGCATCTTGAATATGCAATCATTATTTCAGCAAGTGTTGATTTTAGACTGAAAAAGAATCTATTAATACCAAAGATTTATACCTAAGATTTATAATGCAGTTTTTTAAAAAGCTTCCATGTTTCAAAGAAATGACATCTATTACCTAACTATTCTAGTAATCAAAACCTCTAAAATATAGTATAATTATTTCCTCACGTGGGTCATATGAATACAAGTTAAAAGAATCATAGTTAATGTCACTGTCATTATTTTATCTCAGATGGCCAAGAGAGGGTAGGATACTGACTGGCTATTGCCAGCAATTAATTTATCCTGTGACGGACTCTAAACTATGCTTCAGCATTTTGACTTTAATGTCTTTCTTTTCAGCAGCAAATGAGCATATTTATGCTAAAGTTCTTTTGCTCTTTCCTGTTGTCACTGAACATCTTCTTTTCCACACTCTAGCCTCAGGGGGATAGGAATATTTTGTTTCCTGAGTTCTTCAAAACTGCCTAACTCCAAGTAAGCCTGCTCAGTACAGTCCTATGAGTCATTCAATTGTTCCATAAATTCCATAGCATGAGAGCAAATTTTCATATTCTTTTCCGTTTTATTTAACATGATGGTTAGGCAAAGACATGGCATGGATGGAGTTGGAAAAGGCAAGAAAAAAGAGGAAATGTTAGATTCTCTTAGGTAAAAGGATCATGAAGGTCATCTAGTCCATGTCCAATGACACAAACAAGTGATTCTGCAGCCTCTGCAGGAGTTTACTGTCTCAACAAGAAGCTCACATCTGCCAAAGGCAGCCATTCTCTCAGGAAAGCTCTCATTATTTGGGAGACTGTAAGGTCATGTAGGTCCACGCTTATAAATAGAGTATGGTGAAAAGAATGGCAGGAGCATGGCAATTGTGTTTGCTTTGTAACCGGGCAGGGTTTTCACATCCATCAGTTGGCTGGTAAACCCTTACTTAGACAATAACCTGGGCTTTTCTGGAGATGGGACACGGAAGCAAATTCAAGAGCTGAAATTCCTCAAAATCTTCCCAGGGGTCAGGAATCAAATTTCAAGCTAAATCCAGTCTTCCCAGGCATACCAAGCTCACCTCCAAAAGCCACAGTCTCTGGGAAAGAATGTGACTAAATTTCAAAGTACACTTTCTTGTGATGCTTCAATCTTATGGTAGGTGAGACCAGGTACATTTTCATCCCCGTAGGTGCTGTATCTTAAGGATTCTTAGAAGTTTTAAAGAAGTAGAGTAAGGGCACCTGGGTGGCTCAGTCGGCTGAGTATCTGACTTTAGCTCAGGTCATGATCTCACGGTTCGTGAGTTCAAGCTCTGTGCTGACAGTTCGGAGCCTGGAGCCTGCTTTGGATTCTGTGTCTCCCTCTCTCTCTGCCCCTCCCCCATTTCCCATTTGTTTCTGTTCTTTCTTTCTTTCTCTCTCTCTCTCTCAAAAATAAATAAAACATTTATTTTTAAAAAAAGAAGAAGTAGACTAAAATACAGGCAATGAATACACCTATTCTACATTATATAGGTTTCCAGAATCTGGAGTGGTTGTTAGACCACAGGATAGCCAGAATAACTGGCCCAAGATTTTAGGTGTTGAAACTGTGTATAAACCTCTCGATTTGTCTCTGCCAATATGATTAAATTCCAAGGAGTGTAGCATCCAAACCAGAGTGAGCAGCAGAGGTTACCTGAAATAATTGGTATGGTAATGGTGTTGGCCCATCAATCTCAACAGTTTCAGCTGGGAACAACCAGTCACCAAACTGAGGCAAACCCCTGAACTTCATTCTCAAGAGGAGAAAAGGCTCATGTGTGATGTACTCTCTAGCTGCTGCACCCTGCTCTTATCAGCAAGAATAGGGCACTGGTTTTATGTGGGAAAACTTCCAATTCCTTAAAAGTGCTAGGAAAGAACAAGAAATTACTGTTTTTCCATCTGGTCTCTGTGTTTAGTGGACAAGGAAAAAGAGGATGTGGAGCTAAAATTACCAAGCACCTACCATGTTCTAAATGGATCCCAGTGACTCCACAAAATTACTATGACAGGAGTATCATCCCCCCAGCGTAAGAGGGGTTGTAAATAATGTGACCGAATTCTAGTTTAGATGGGTCCACTACTATTGTACTGCTTGCTAGCATCTTTATTTAACATTGCAATGGCACTTTGAATCAGAGCTCGAAAAGTTTCAAACGGCATCTTAGGTCTGAATTTCCAAAAACATTTTTATGCTTTTCTCCCATTGGATAATACTGTATGTTTGTTTACTATATGGAAATTAACTGGGTTATATTTTGTTTAAATATATCAAAAATTATGTTACTGATACATGCTTATTGTTAAAATTTCAAAATTATTGAAAAATCTATTTAAAAAATAGATCCCACATAACACTGAAATATTAATTTGTACGTATGATTTGTATATCTCCTGTGTCTATGTGTATATAAAATACACACTTTTTCAAAATATATATGGATCTTATATAATTTTGTACCCTACTTTTTTCATTTTACTTTATAGTATGGATTTTCCTACATCATTAGTTTTGGGATCTTTTTTTAAGTTTATTCATTTATTTTTGACACAGAGAGAGCACATGAGCAGAGGAGGAACAGAAAGAGAGGGAGAGAGAATCCCAGGCCAGCTCCACACTGTCAGCATAGAGCCCATCACAGGGCTCAGTCCCACAAAATGTGATATCATGACCTGAGCCAAAATCAAGAGTCAGACGCTTAACCAACTGAGCCACCCAGGCGCGTTCCCCACCCCCACCATTAGTCTTTGAGAACACAATTTTAATAGCTTCACAGTATCTCCATGAATTATTAAATCATCATGGTTTAACCACTGCTCTTCAGATGGACATGTGGGCTTTTCCCAGAAATCTGGTATAAGCATAATGTTCCAGTAAACACCCTCTGATTATACATCCTTGTATTTATCACCTGTTTATTTCTAGGCACAATTTCTCTATGAATATTTGCAAGGTCAGCCTGTATGTAATGAAGTTTCAGGATACATATTTGCCAAACTGCTTTCCAGAAATGTGAGTCTTCTTTCTCTACATCTTCCCCAGCATTTAGTATAATCGATTGAAACTCTGTGAAAAATCCTACCCCTTAAAAGAGAAAAATAGTTGTTTCAAATTCTTTGAATTCAAAACGAGAAAAAAATGCTCTTCACTGATTTTTCCATTTTGTTGTTACCCTCTATATTAATAGTCAACATGCTTTAAAAAGTCACAGATAGTCCTTTTTGGTTAAAATGTTTAAAATACATTTTCTGAGACTGTCATTTCTTTTTTTTTTTCCAACGTTTATTTATTTTTGGGACAGAGAGAGACAGAGCATGAACGGGGGAGGGGCAGAGAGAGAGGGAGACACAGAATCGGAAACAGGCTCCAGGCTCTGAGCCATCAGCCCAGAGCCCGACGCGGGGCTTGAACTCACGGACCGCGAGATCGTGACCTGGCTGAAGTAGGATGCTTAACCGACTGCGCCACCCAGGCGCCCCGAGACTGTCACTTCTAACTTTATTTATAATGACTTTTAAATGTTTACTATAGTTTGTACCCTACAAAAGTCTGCTTGTCTCTTGCTTTTGCATAAATATTTCAAATTATTGTTTTATGATAGCTAGACTTCATGCTTGCTTTGAGGATCTTTCCCCTTTGAAAGATTCTAAAATTATTCTATATTTTCCTCTAAACATTTATAATTTTATTATATGGATTTTTAAGCCACTTATATTTTATATATCTAGTTAGCTAAAAACCTGCCTTTATTTATGGCCAAAATTGAGAGCAAATTTCTCAAACCCATCTGTTAACCAACATATCTTTCCCCATGGATTTGAAATACCAGATTTATTAAACAAATTCTTAAATACATATATATGTGTATATATGCATATAAATATAATCATCTGTGTGTGTGTGTATACACACACACACTCATATAAGACGAAGAGTGGCCCCTACTAGACTTTCCATTTCTGTGTCATTGTTGTCCCCAGTTTATCAAAGGACAAAGGCATGTGGGTCCAAACTCAATGACAACACATTAAGGGATATTCTCCAGGCACCTGTCAGGAAATACAGGGAGCATAAATTTGATTTCACTACCTCCTCAACAATAATCAGAATCTTAAAGAAATTATAATTATTGATAATTGCCTAAAGTCTGTGCTGATTTCCATTTCTCAATAAATGAAACCAATTCTGTATTAATCAAACCACAGGAAAGTTGTTGCTAACTCACTGTTTTTTCCTTCTAGTAAAACTGTTTTGATTATATTGCTCTTTGGCCTGGAAATCACCTGACTACTCAAGAGCAGTAAAAGACACAGCTTTGTGATCCCATGATGCCCCATATACTCTACAGGGTCTCTTTCTGGTAACAAAAGGGAAAATTCTCTCTTGTCTGCCTTAGAAGAAGAATTGGGCTTTCCCAGAGTAACTAGCTTAATTTTAGATTACTGCTGAGAACACTGAAACAACTTTTTCCCTTATATTCGGACATCAGAATATTTAGACAAATTTGTGACCCTCATTCGGCAAGTGATGAGAACCTCAAACAATATTTGTTTAACTTCACTCCAAGCTCTCTTCATTTTTTAAAACATGACTTTGTCCTGATTTCCCTATTTGTTACTTCTTACATTGTACATATTCTGATAAAGTGCCTTAAATATGTTTTAGAAAAGATTGGAGCAAATGAAAAGATTTCATTCAATTTCACAGCTGTGGGAAAGGGAAAGGGGAAGGGGAAGGGAAAGGGAAAGAAAAAAAGGAAAAGGAAAAGGAAAAGAAAAAGAAAAAAGGAAAAGAAAAAAAAGGAAAAGGAAAAATGGTGCATAAATAAATATACAAAAAAAAAAAAAAACTTCTGTAGCCAAAAAAATTTTCTAGACCTCTTACCTTATTGATAAGAGGGGAGTATTGATAAAGACCACCAAGTTTTCCAAACCTGTGCATGCTAGAGATTGTCAAAAGCCTGTTTATATTCAGCTTTGGGATATTTCAGAAGATCATTTTCCAAAGGTATATTTTTGTGATGTTATTTTGTCCAATATCATCATGTTCTTCTCTTCCCAAATTATACTCTCACTTGTATTTGCCAAAGTAAACAAGACCTACACATGTGTATAATACATGTTATTTTCTAAAGGTAGAAAATACACTTATTTTTAACATGATCCTCATGCAAAGCAGCCTAAAATTGAAAACAACTTTGTTTTAAAATTTTAAATTTCTGACTTCTACCTCAGTATTTAGTTATGTCAATACTGTTACTCCTGACCTTTACTGAAAATAGACCACTGAAAGTGAACTGCTTCAGCGCCATTTGTCACGTGCACACGTGTATAAGTATACACACAAAATTAAAACTTAACTACTTTATCAGTGTTCCTTTTATAAATAAAGACTTTATTACCTTAAAACTGAAAACCCCAGGAGCACCTGGGTGGCTCAGTCGGTTAGGGTCCAACTTCAGCTCAGGTCATGATCTCACAGTTCTTGGGTTCGACCTCTGTGGTAACAGCTCAGGGCCTGGAACCTGCTTCCGATTCTGTGTCTCCCTCTCTCTCTGCCCCTCGCCCCCTAAAGCTCTGTCTCTCAAAAATAAATAAAAAGTGTTAAAACAGAATTAAAAAAAAAAAAAAACGAAAACCCCAGGATCAGATAAATCCCTAAGCCTCCTCTAATTCTATGATTCTCCACAGAATTTAGAGGTAAAACAAACTATCCTCATCTCTCCTAGTTTTCTCTTGCTCACAAGAGAAAAAAAAAAAAAGCAGTATTTTCCCAGACCTTAAAATATGGTAACAGGTACTTAAATAATCCATTGTTTTATGACCGTAGGGTTTTCTGAAATAAAGATCATGAATAAAAATCCACCAATGGAATTTGTGAAAAATTAGTATCCAGTATGGTGACATTTGCCTTTCACCTTTTTGATAACTTGGTGAATGACCCTAACACATCTATGACTCGTAACAGTAATTTTTATGAAGCATAAACTTGAACTGTGTGAGCTATGAACTTCGCAGGCAGCAGTGAATCCTTTCATTACAATAACTAATATCCCAGCTTTTCCACACTGATGGACCTTCTTGGTTTGTTTTTTAGTTTTTTACTTTTTTGTTTTGCTTTTTATTTTGTTTTGCTTTTGTTGGTTTTTTTTTTTCTTTTTGCTTGTCATCATATTCATAATGATTCTGTAGAAAAGTACCCTGAAAATTACTAATACTGGGAATAAAGAAAAGTGAAAAGAAATATATGAGGCAATTCAAGATATCAGTTTTTTAGGCAGAAAGTAGGAATACTAATTAAATTAGTTACAGGGTCCTAAAGGGGCTAAAAGAGTAATAAATATTTTGGTTCCACCTTAATGCATTTTACAAAGGACAATATATGGTGTAATTATGGCCATTAATTTGGAAGAATTGAGACAGGATATCAGGATCTATGCACAGTATATACTATGAGTTTTTCCTATTTGGCACTTTGTACATTTGGTTTAATTTTTGGCAAACGGTTTGACTGCAGGAGAGCAGAGTATTTGTTTTTTAAAGACTCTGGTTGCCTCATCACAGTATGATAAGAAATTAGAAGACATAGGAACATCTGTGAAGTAAAGAAATTTGAGTTGACTCTTAGAAGATGTAATCTACCAAATCAAAATAAGCCACACAGGAGAGCATGGGTGGCTCAACTGGTTGAGCGTCCAATTCTGAGTTTCGGCTCAGGCCATGATCTCACGGTTTCATGAGTTCAAGCCCCACATCAGGCTCTGCACTGACAGTGTGAAGCCTGCTTGGGATTCTCTCTCGCTCTCTCTCCCCCCTCCACCCCTCCGTCGCTCATGCGGTCTCTGTCTCTCTCAAAATAAATAAATAAACTTTAAAAAATTACAAAATGGAAAAATAAGCCACATAAAAAGTTTTTTGTGAATTAATGCTTTTAAAAACATCTTGAAATTCATACATAACCCCCCCCCATTTTAGCAACTATGCTTTAACTATTTCTTTACATTTCTGTTTCCAACTAGATAGGAAGCTCCTCATTTATATCTGGAGTACCTGATACACTGTACATACTTATTACATGTTTTAGAAATAGTTAAATGACCCTTGCCTGTTCTGCAGTCCAAACCCTTGCTCCCAGTAACCCCTTAGACAATCATTTTTGAAACATAAGAATCATCTGTCACAGTAGATGCCTTTGAATGCTGCCCAGAAACACCTCTGAGACTGAAGTGTTCATACTTCCAGTTGCCAAGAGTGTTAACTGTTGACAATGCATAGTGACACCCTCTGTGGGAACTACCCTCTGTTGAAGAGAGCTGCCTCACTCAGGTTTTTGCCCCCCACCCCCATCCCTCCTGGGACAGCCTACATCCAATGATTGGTCAAAACAAGGCTACAGTCTTCCATGCCTCAAGAGCCATCCCAGCTCCAGGGTTCCTTAGGACCGGGTGGGGCTTGTAGTGCAACAACTTCAAGATTCACCTTTTCCTCTTCTCGAGGCAAGCTTCTCTCTCCAACTGGTATTATTCCCTAGAGCACTCCCCAAGAAACCTCCTATGTATTATTATCCATCTCAAACTCTGTTCCCTGGAACCCAAGACACTAGTGCAGCTTTACAAAAATATAGATTTCTTTGACAATCGTCTTAGCAACATTTTTCTAGTATGTCTCCTAGGATAAAGGAAACAAAAGCAAAAATAAACTACTGGGACCACACCTAAATAAAAAGTTTTTGCACAGCAAAGTAAACCATCAAAGAACAAAAAGACAACCTACTGAATGGAAGAAGATGTTTGCAAATAACATATCCAATAAGGAATCAATATCCAAAATATATAAAGGACTTACACAACACCAAAAAAATGCAATTAAAATGGGCAGAAGACCTGAATAGACATTTTTTTTCCAAATAAGACATACAGATAGCCAGACACATGAAAAGATGTTCAATGTCACTAATAATCAGAGGAATGCAAATAAAAATGCAGTGAGATATCACTTTACACCTGTCAGAATGGCTAGAATCAAAAGGACAAGAAATAACAAGTGTTGATGAGGATGTGGAGAAAAGGGCACACTTGTGCACTGTTGGTGGGAATGTAAACAGGTGCAGCCACTGTGGAAAACAGTATGAAGGTTCTTCAAAAAATTAAAAACAGAAACACCATATGATCCAGCAATTCCACCACTGGGTACTTACCCAAATAAAAAGAAAAGACTAATTTGAAAAGATGTATGCACTGATATGCTTATTACAGCAGTATTTACAATAGCCCAGATATGGAAGCAACCCAAGTGTCCATCTAGAGCTGAATGGATAAACAAGATGAGGTGAGGGTCTGTGTGTGTGTGTGTGTGTGTGTGTGTGTGTGTGTGTGTGTGTACACATATACATACAGAGGAATATTACTCAGCCATAAAAAAGAATGAGACCTAGAGAATATTATCCTAAGTAAAATAAGTCAAACAAAGACAAATACTTTAAGATTTCATTTACATGAGGAATCTTAAAAAAAAACATACAAATAAACAGACTCCAAAATACAGAGAACCAACTGATGGTTGCCAGACAGGCAGTAGGTGACAGGATGGATGAAATAGATAAAGGAGATTAAGAGGTACAAACTCCCAGTTATAAAATAATTAAGTCATGGAGATGAAAACCACATCAGAGAATATAATCTGCCATTGTAATAACACTGTTTGGTGACAGACAGTGACTACACTTACCATGGTGAGCACTGAGTAATGTAGAATTAATGAATCAACATGTTGTACAACCAAACTAATATAACATTGTGTATTAATTGCAATTCAATAAATAGATTTCCAGACCTTGTTTTATATCTACTAAAATTAATTCTTAAAGCATGTGAAATTTTGTTTCATAAGTTATATGCCAGAATTTGCCTTACAAAGTTTCTCTTTCCATCAAAATTGCAGCCCATTCTTTCCCTTCCACTGAAATTCTAGGCCTCAAGACTAGTTGCTGACTGTTGACCTTTTTAAAAAGACTTGACCTTGTAACACTTCTCAGCTAATGTCTTCTTTTAGTATCTTTCATCTAAATCGAGTACACATAAGTTTGTTATTTCTTATATTTACTTAGGCAGACACCTATTAATAGGTGATTACAAAGCTGTAGCCTCTAATTTGTACCAACCAGACCATTTCAAGGCAAACAATTCATTAGAACCTTTAGAAAAAGAATTGGGGCTCGACATAGACAGTACTCTATGGCCTACAAATGAAGACTACATTACACTTGCAGTAATCCCCAAATCCTGCTTCAGACTTTGTCACTATTATCTTTCAAGTAAAGGCAATGAAATAGGTATGATCATCAATGTTGCAATTTTGTGATTCTCCTCAGTCATCTGTTCTCTTAAATAACAGTTGTGATGACCACAACTGTCACCTGTGTGATAAGACATTTTACAAAACCATCCATGTGATCAAAATCTCTCCATTCCAACTAACTGTATAAAACCGTATAACTGTATAAAATAAAAAATCCAAGGGCAAACATTTTTAAGTTGCAACAATTTTTTAAAAATAAACCTATTTGGCCAACAGGTGCAAATAAATAAATAAGCACTTTTATTTTCCCTCTTTGGCTGTTTTGATTTCAATGAGCTTTCCATTTTCAGTGTGTTTCTGTAATATAAAGAGATTGGCTCCAGAATATAACTAGCAAAAATAAAAAGAAAGATGAGCGTTTGACATTGAGACTGGGAATCTGTGTGCCAAGATCCAATCTGCTGTGCCTGGAAAAGTGCTGAGACCACAAAACTTTGAAAAATTTGTTTTTGAACAGAAATGCTGACACCACTTATCTGTATCAACGCAAACTCCATGAATTGTGTGGGCGTAGCATGCTACTTGCACTGCTTGAGACGTTCTGCCTAACTGCGAGGCAGGCAAATCACGCAAAATTGTTTCTGTGACTGTATTTGCAGACATTACCTGGGAACATATGCAAAGATGTCTTCTCAGAATCACAGGAAGACCTAGGAGTCAATCATCTAAATGGCTGGGTGTGTGGAATCCCCTAACACTGCCACCATACCTTAATCCTTCCAGATTTTATAATTGAACAATCACCTGGAGATAGGCTGGCAAACTGCAGGCTAAAGGTCAAATCCACATCTTTTTATACAGCCTGTGGGTTAAGACTGGTTTCCACATTTGGAAATGGTGGGGGTCGGGGAGGAAACATCAAAAGAAGATTTCATGATATGTATGACATGAAATTCCATTTTTGAGTCTATAAATAAAGGTGTATTGGAATACAGCCACTGTAAGTTGTTTATGTACTGCATAGGGCTCCTTTCACACTACAATGGCACGTGGAGTGGACTAGCAGAGACTTCTGTCCCACAAAGCATGAAATATCCACTATCTGGCCCTTCACAGAAAAATCTGGCCAACCCCTGACCTAGAGTGCTGCAACTTGCAAGGCTTTTTGATATGCACCAAATTTAATCCAGTGAGGGGGAGAGGATTATCTCTATTCTACAGAGGAAAATAAAAGGAAATGACTTTTTCAAGTTACTCATATTCTGTCACACAATCACAAAGATTCTCTATAAATAAGTGCTATAAATCTTTAGTAACACTAATTAGTATTTGGTTTGTAAAAACGTTCCATCCTTTCATCTCAAAACCATAATCAGAAGTAATTTGCTTAAAACCCAGCTCTTTAGAGTATTTTGGTGGTAAAGTGCCAAGGACCAAACTCTTGGAAAACATCTTCTCCCTGACAATATTAACTAACAGACTTGTCACTCAAAAGACAGAAGTTTCTCCCTTCCGCTGCTCAGATAACTCCAATGCAGTGGAGGAGAATCCTGAACATCCTCTTCAACTCCTTAATATTTCTCATGCAGATACAGCAGATCCTCTGACAAGGTCAAACTCTTCTGAAATTGAGTTACTAACACAATTTTGTACATTCTCTCTGAACATGCCATTGGCCTTGGCCTAAAGGTACTATTCAAGCAGAAAAAACAGTTGCATCTCTTCCGCTAGGTTTTCTCTCCACATTTTACACTTGAATAACTACAGAATTTATATTCTAAACCTTTATACCTTTATTCTATATATATATATGTATACATATGGATATGAGAGAGATAATATAATGATTATCAATTCACAAGGAGTAAAGTTCTACAGAAAATAATGACCAAGCAAATGCTGAAGAAAAACTAAGAAGAATGAGACTTTGCCCCTGCTTGACCACTAACTATGTGTCTTTGGGAAACTCCTTGAACCTTCCTGGGTCTGTTTCCTCATCTAGAGGACAAGAGAGACTACATGACCTTTATGGGTCATTTCTGTTTCAAATTATCTCTAACTATGCATCTGTGTTGCACGTTCATTTAATCCAAGTCATGGTTTCACCATCTCTAAATTGGAGATAAGGCATATGACATAGGTGGTTAATTAAAGTATGAGAGTATACTTACAAGACACAGCACACAGTGCTCCAAAGATGATTCTAGGACATTTTGCGTATAGATCCTTTCACTCATGAAAAGCAGTTTAAAAAGAGGGTAGTAAGCAAAAAGAACCAGACAGAAAGTGAAAATGGTGTTGTTGTTGTTGTTGTTGTTGTTGTTTTAAGTAACACAAATGCATGACAACTTCCTCTTGGTCCACAGAATTATTCTTGTCCTGCTTACATGAGGCAGATAAGCCCCAAGCCCTGGCCAGCTTTTTTCTTGGTCCTCTTCACTTATCCTTTCACAAACCAACAGGATGAACTGTGGTCCTTCCACACTCAAAATAATGAGAAAGGCACTCAAAGACACAACTGCTTTTCATAGTCAAAGACCCCAGCAAGGAATCTTCACTTGATAGCTGATAAAATAAAATAACCTCTATAATATTTTCTTTTAATATATAACCTCTTCTTGGGGTGCCTGGGTGGCTCAGTCGGTTAAGCATCCGACTTCGGCTCAGATCATGATCTCACGCTCTGTGAGTTCGAGCCCCGTGTCAAGCGCTGTGCTGACAGCTCAGAACCCGGAGCCTGCTTTGGATTCTGTGTCTCCCTCTCTCTCTGACCCTCCCGTATTCATGCTCTGTCTCTCTCTGTCTCAAAAATAAAAATAAACATTAATATATAACTTTTTTTTATAAACTCAAGAGGTTTCTAAACAGCATCATTAAAACAAACTCTGCCTCAAGACAGAGATTATACATTATACATTACACAAAAATGTATAATCTCAAATCTCAATATAACAATCATGAATATTTTCATACTTTGATGATTTTTTAAAAGATCCTAACTATTGTTGAACTTTTTCAACACTATGATTTTACATATCAGTCACCAAAGTAGTTTACATTTAATTTTATTTTTGTAAGTTTATCTTTGAGAGAGAGAGAAAAAGAGAGAGCACAAGTGGGGGAGGGGCAGAGAGAGAGAGTGGGAGACACAGAATCTGAAGCAGGTTTCAGGCTCTGAGCTATCAGCAGAGTCCGATGCAGGGCTCGAACTCATGGACTGTGAGATCATGACCTGAGCCAAGTTGGACACTTAACCGATTGAGCCACCCAGGCACCCCAAAGTAGTTTACATTTAAACTGATCAATCATGCCCCACAGAGGTCTTAGCACCATCACATTAACCTTTAAAAAGTTAACATTTCTTAACCAATAACAACAAGAAATAGGAATATACAGCAAGCACCTATTAAGTGAAGAGCTCCTTTGTTCTTCTCTAATCTCTTTCCATGAAGTCTTATGGAGTTTATGGGCTAAATCTTTTATTCCGCCTGTCTGATTATTCATCGGAATGTAGGCTCAACAATACCAGTCTTGGTAATATGCTAAATCCAACATTTAAGGTTACAATTGCTTAAATGTGATACCCTTAACAGGATTTAAAATTAACTGAATGAGGCCAAGGCTTGATTAAAGGTAAATGAAAATATGGAAAGAAGGACAATTAAACTACTTCTTAGGCTCATTTACCCATTTACTCATACTAGGCATGTGCGAGCAGTACTCCACTAGACCCTGGAGACTCTCTGCCCACTATCAAGGGACAGTGAACTAAAAAGCAGTAATAAGGGATGATAAGCGCCAGAAAGGAGATGTACCCAACACTAAGGGAGTACATGAGAGAGGCATTCATATTAGACACTCGGGAGGTGACAACGATCCCAGTGTCGAGAAGCCAGGAAAAAATTTAGTTACATAAAGGGGAAGGAGATGAAGAGAGACTGGAGGGAAAAGCCAAGGCACATGGAAAATCGCAACAGTACACACAACATAATGACTAACACTAGTTCATCACAGCCTGAGTATGTGATATTTGGGGAAAGTGACCAGAGAGGGAAAGGCTAGGTCATGAAGAGCCATGTATACCCCACTAATGAGCTTGAACTTTACAACCTGAAAGCTCTCCAAACCCAGCAGAGGATTTAAGCAGGAGAATGACTCCTCAGCTCTGACATTAAGAAAGCTACGCAGACACGTCTGAAACAATAGAGGGAGAAGTGGCCAATGGGCAGAAACTTGAGGAAGGCAGACAATGTAGGAGTCTAGTGCAGTAACGCAGACAGTAAACCACGAGTTCATGTAGGAAGAACCCTGGTGAGAAGGACAGTGAGGCAGCAAGGGTTATTTAGTAAGATGTGGTGCTTTACCAGAAAGAGAAGGTGGATGAATGAGTGACAATCTAGCATAATTCCTAGATTTAGGACTTGGACAACTGTGTGGATTTTGGCACTATGCACTCTAAAGGGGGAAAGATGGGCACAGAAGAAAGAAACATGATTTTTGACTTCTTTTTATTTCTGACATATAAGGAATTTATTCAGTACATGTAAGGAACTACACTCCTAGGAAAGATGTATTTTCTTAATTTTCAAAAACAGTTTTGAAGAGTATTAGACAATAGACACAGAAAAGACAGAGAAAGTCAGCACTGAGAGAAATGTCCATATCTGCCCAAGCAGAACAAAGAGCATCATGAGCTGTGAAAAAAAATTAGAAAAAAAAATTAAGAAAGGAAACTCAGTGCTTGAGTTTCAATGTTCAGACCAAAATGAAGAGGAGTAAAGAAAAGTAGACCACAGCTCCCAGAAAGAAAGATGTGAAATTTGTCAGAGGGAGAAAGTCAAGGAAACAGGATGATTTGAGAAGTGGTACTCTCACACAAGAAAATATCCCAGAAGATAAAAAATACAGAAGATGCTAATATTTTTAAAAAATATTTTATAAGGGCACCTGGGTGGCTCAGTCGGTTAAGCGTCCGACTTCGGCTCAGGTCCTGATCTCACGGTCCGTGAGTTCGAGCCCCGCGTCGAACAGAGCCTGCTTCAGATTCTCTGTCTCCCTCCCTCTCTGCCCCTCTCCCCCTTACTTCTCTCTCAAAAGTAAACATTAAAATATTTTTAATTAAAAAATAAAAAATATTTTGTAGAAAATACCATGAATTGACTATTTAAATGCATGCATAGGGGGAGGGCAGATAGTTTAGGAATTACACCTACATTCAGACCTAAAAGCTATCAAAATGAAAAATGTTAACAATTTTACTTTGTCAAAAGCAGCTGCAAATGTTCACATAGCATTACGGTATCCTATAGAAAGAGTAGCTCACATCTGAGGCTCTGGTTATAATAAACAAATTTGCAATTAGGAGACATTTTTAGTCGTATACAAGTATGCAGAAACAAAGCCAGAATCCACTTTTCAAGAAAAAAAAATTGGCAAAGTTTCCTAAACAGAAGCCCCACTTGCACCAAATCTGGTACTGTTGGGTGCCAGACATCCACAGCAGGCACAGACGGCAGAGCCCCTACTGCTTGCTTCGCAGACTGCTGTCTGGTTGCAATTTCTAGTCATATGTGATTTGGTGGAGCAGAGAAACCCCCCTGGCTTTCCTCTATCGGTTCTGCATCCATAGTTCCATCCATCAAAAATAAACATAATTGCCCATGAAAATTAAGCCAAGGTATTGCCTCCACTTATCCACACAGCATTCCTTTGCTCCTATGCAAACTTAAAGGAATAATTTAATTTACAAGTTGTCAAGCGAGCACAGGCTAAATAAGGGTGAAGAGACAAGAAGCATTCTCAGCGCCATCCCTGAATGGAACTTCCATAAGCTCTGCATCCACCCTTCATTTCCACCCTGAAATGAAAGGAAGCCTCATTTCCTCAATTAGAGCTGAAGCCATTATCATAACATTGTCTTTCTCTTGGGGCAGGGGTTGGGGGGCGGTCACCAGGAGGTCGTCATTTAATCATTCACATATCCACGTTTGTAACAAGCACTAGTATCTGTCGGGTGCTATGTCATCACCAGCAATAGAAAAATAAACAAGTCACGTTTGAAAGGTAGCAGAAACATCTAATATGGAAGGATAGTTATACCTTTAAAATATAATCAGATAGATGTTATAGTAGAGATACGAATAAAGTGTTAAAATCCAGAAGGAAGAAATAAGAGATGGTGATCTTCTATTAGACGTGTATTTTTTTAAAGCCCCTTCTTGCATCACACACAGGGACAAGGACATTTCAGATGGCCTTTTGGTAGCGCGATGTGTATTCACCCCGCAATTATAATTTTGTGGAGGATTTAAGAAAAGCCAAGTCTCTACAAAGGCACTCTTTCTCCTACTGAATTATGCCAAAAATCAGGACTTAAGTGACAAAAAAAAAACTGTATTCACTTAAAAACTCTAACACCAGAAACGGGACGTTCACACACACTTCACATGGCAGTCTCTACAGAAAAATTTCCATTTATTCTTATCTTGACATATGTCATGCAGGACTATAGTTCATCTCCCAAGTGTTTAACGCCCTAGAAGAGGGTGTACCCTCCTTTATATCAATACTTACTTTTTTAAAAAAGCTCAATTTATCTTTACAAAGGAAGAAAAAATAAACAGTGAAAGCACTATAAATGGAAACTTTCTAAAAAGTAACCGTGGTGATTTTATATTTTCAAAGATCTGTATTTAAGGTTGACCAACAAAACATCACTCTTTCACCCCTAACTTCAGGACTTGAAAACTTCTTTCGGGGTCACATAGCTTCTAAGTGATTTAAAAAAACGGAAACAGTTTCAGACAAGAAATGTGGAACTAGCGATTTACCTTCTATACCTAGTTTTTTTGGGGGTATTTCTCCCCTCACTCAAAATGACCCTTCACAGAAAATCATCATAAGATTAAATAAGCAATCTTGTTTTAAGACACTAGAGACATTTTAATTTCTTTGACTGATAGGAAAAGCCCTAGCATGTTAACCAAATGAGAATACGAAAAGAATATATGTCTAAAACTATCTGAAGGACAGGTCATTGTATATAGATACATTTGACCAAGGTTCCATTTCAGAAGGGAACACAGATTACGAAGAAAACAAATAGCCAACTAGAGACGGTCAGGGGAAATGAATCAAACCAGCTAATCATTTGGCATGACAGATGTTTTACACAGAGCACATTCAGACACATATTTATTTTTTAGAACTGTGCATTAACCAAGGGCATTAGTTACCACTGATAGGAACATCCAAATGATATTCACATGCAGACAGACAGACAGACACACACACACACACACACACACACATTTTTCCCCTAACAACTAGTGCTCTCTAAACTTACTATTACATGTAACAAGAACCCACAATAAAACAAATACTCTCAATCCTCACATATACGTATTTTAAAACAATCTCACTTTAGAAATATTTAGAGGTATTTTTCCTTGTTGGAGGTGGTTTCGCTTTTGCTATGACTCATTGACTCTCTGTTTCTTGATCTAGACTAACCATTCCAGAGTACTCTGAATGTAGGTCACCTCCATAGGAAAGGCTTCAGTTCTTGAAATTTTATGGCTATCTCTATAAAGGGGTCCAGTTGAATTTATCTTAAGTTTGTTTCTCCACTGCGTATTTTGTGAGTATCAAGAGATAAAAACAACCAAATAATTGTGTACAAAGACTGTATCACAGAAAGAGGATAGTTGGGGGTGCACAGATCCTGCTGTAAGCAAGGTGATTTACTTGGGAGTGCACAGTGTTTGCGGGACTGAATGTTTCCTGCTGTAAGGCACAGGAAGCAGCTTAGGCCTGTAACAACTAGTTACACTCTGAGCAGCCACAAGTGTATTAAAGGATTCGTAAAAGAAGCATGCCTGACACAGATGTAACTACATTCCACACAACCTGTATAGCTATCTACTCTAGTTGCACTCATTATTTGAAGTATATAAGGAAAAGACAGGATGCAGAATTCTCATTTCTAATGTATGCATTGTTCTCTCCATACTAAAGGATAAACTAGGGCAAACACAATTTCGGGTAAGAAATGTAAAACCAGCAGTTACCTTTTATAACAAGTTTCATTTTCTGAGTATTTCACTCCTCACGAGACATGATTCTGTGCAGCAAATAACCATTAAAGAACATAAATAATCTTGTTTTTAAGATGCTGAAGAAATTTTTATTTCTCTGATAAGAAAAAAAATCTAACATGTTAACCAAACTGGAATATAAACAGATGTCTAAATCTACACACACACACACACACACACACACACACACAATGACTCAAACAGGCATTAATCACAGCATCAAGTATAGTAACCATGGCAATCTGTACCAAAGTGGGAATTCCCAACCAGGATTTTTCAACAATTTAGGGTATTCCCAGGTATCACAAGGACTGCTGCAAAAATATCTTTACCTACAACAATACCAAGAACAAAAATGCCACTTGATTTTTCTTATTCTTTGTTGCAGCACTTTGAAGGGGGATTGAAATGACCAGGTAAAAAAAAAAGGTATCACTAAAAATCAAATTAATTGTTTTGAATTTTCAAAGATTTTAAATCACATCTTTTAGGCGAATAAATATGGAGCTGTGGATGTTTTTCAAACAGCATTGGATGATGTGGCTTTGTCTCGAGAAGTGAATGTGCCCAAGCAACTCCGCCGAGGTTTCCCCTTTACAGATTAGAGCAGGGATATTCCAAGCGGCATACGCTGACCATCACTACTTTTCTCGTGTGGCCTCCTATCAACTTTTCTTCCCTCCCAGCTTCCCACATGAACCCAATCCCATATCTTTCCTACCGTAAACACATAATTTCCTCCACATCTTTCCTTTGAGAAACTCAGAATGATAAAACAAAACAAAAAGGGACACAAAAAATAAAGTTGCAACTTCTAAAACCACTTCAGCCCCAAGCTATCAGTATTAACCTTGAACAAGTAATTGCAGTGCTCAAACAATAATTTGGATTTTCCTTAATCCGAAAAATAGAGACTGAACTAAAAGTTCCAGCTCTAACGTGGCCTAAATATGGAAATCAGGCATACCTGCATTTAAGTTATAGATTCCATACTGCTTTGATGTAGGACCTTCACCTGATGGTGTTCTGTCTGCTTCAAGTTGCCACTTTTCAAAACTTCGCCCTAAGGATTA
This sequence comes from Prionailurus bengalensis, assembly GCF_016509475.1. NCBI lineage: Eukaryota > Metazoa > Chordata > Mammalia > Carnivora > Felidae > Prionailurus > Prionailurus bengalensis. The sequence continues at coordinate 29,487,526 of NC_057344.1, read as the reverse complement.
TGCATTTCTAAAAATCTATGTGCTTAGAAAACAGTCTAAATATTTCAATATAACACTGTAAACTTATTAAAAGTACACCAAGAAAAAGCTAGAACTAAGGGAAATGGTATTCATTTCAACAATGATAATATATGTTACTAAGTTATAAACCGGCTGATAATGAATTTATAAGTGGAGGCAAATTCTACCATGTAAACTTTATTCTTTATAACTTCTCTCAAAAGGAGTGTTTGAAGGATATCAAGGCAACAAGACAAAGCAACTTTGAAATCCTTAGAAATAAGCTAATTTCAATTAAGCACATACTGTTAATGCCCACCTAACATAAATTCAAGTCATAGTTCTGAGGAAAAATGACCACATTTTGTCTCTATTAGTTGAGAAAGATGGGAGGGAAATGAGAGCAACATCGAAATTAATGTATATAGAGGCGTCTAGATGGCTCAGTCCATTAAGTGTCCAACTTTGCTCAAGTCATGATCTCGTGGTTTGTAAGTTCAAGCCCTACCTAAGGCTCTGTGCTGACAGCTCGGAGCCTAGAGCCTGCTTCAGATCCTGTGTCTCCCTCTCTCTGTCCCTCCCTTGCTATGACACACACACACACACACACACACACACACACACACACACACAGACACTCTCTCTCTCTCTCTCTCTCTCAAAAATAAAAATAGACTTTAAAAAAAGAAATTAGTGGGGCACCTGGGTGGCTCAGTCAGTTAGCCTCCAACTGTGTCTCCCTCTCTCTTTGCCCCTCCCCTGCTCATGCTCTCTCAAAAATAAATAAATGTTAAAAAAAATTTTTAAAGAAATTAGCATATGTAATGCATCACTGTGACTTATTTCAAAAAGAAAAAACTTCAAAGAAAGTTCACTGGAGAGTAAACAAAACATGATAAGCCACCACCCAAGAGGAACAACAGTGAATGGTTCTCAAAAGTAGCCAACATATGCCCCGGGGGAGAATCCCTTCTACAAACAGACACTGCACAGACTCTACCTCTCACTCTCATTACATATTGAGTATTTACAAAATTACCTGTCAGGTGACGAACATCAACTGAAGATATTCATACACATTTCATCTGTGCTGACAGAAGATCACAGTGAAACTCCACTAGCTTTGGGGAAAATAAATGGCATATTTATTGTCTGAAATGGCAAAAATATTCTCTGAAAAATTAAAACTGTCTTAAGCTGTATAAAATCAAAACTATATAAAACTATAAAATTAAAACTATAAAAATTAAAACTATATAAAATTAAAACTGTCTTAAAACTATATATTTCTGAACTGTTCCTCAATAAATTTTCTATAAAATTCTAAATATGAGGGCTCCTGGGTGGCTCAGTCAGTCAAGCATCCAACCTTGGCTCAGGTCATGAGCTCACAGTTTGTGGGTTCGAGCCCCATGTCAGGCTCTGCACTGACAGTGTGGAGCCTGCTTGGGATCTTGATCTCTCTCTCTCTCCTCTTTCTCTCTCTGCCCCTCCCCCATTTGCACTTTCTCTCTCTTTCAAAAAATTAACTTTAAAAAAATTCTAAATATCAAGGGCTTAAACCGTATTTACATAAAATGGTAATTCAGATATCTGCTAAGACCTCCGTATCCTCTGAGATCTAAAAAAGTTCTCAAGGATTACCTTGAACCTCTAATCTGATGCCTTACAGTAGATCAAAATAAACTCTTCCCATCTTATCACACTGAACACTTTAATCTCTTGCGGGCACTGTGATGTTCAAAATCTCTCACATTTCATCCCAAATGGCTTATCAAGTATTTTTCCCCAAAACACAGTTCCGTCCTTCAAAGTAATTATGGTACCAGTTAGTTACCATAATACTTTTTAAAAGCTTGACAAGAGTAGTGAAATGCAGAACCCAAAAGTTCACAAGAAATTGCACTGTTAAGAATGAATTTAAAGGGGCACCTGGGTGGCTCAGTCGGTTAAGTGTCCGACTTCGGCTCAGGTCATGATCTCACGGTCTGTGAGTTCGAGCCCTGCGTCGGGCTCTGTGCTGACAGCTCAGAGCCTGGAGCCTGTTTCAGATTCTGTGTCTCCCTCTCTCTGACCCTCCCTGTTCATGCTCTGTCTCTCCCTGTCTCAAAAAATAAATAAAACGTTAAAAAATTTTTTTAAAAAAGAATGAATTTAAATAGAAGATTATACATTTTAATTTTTTTTTATTCAATTACATTAAAATTGTTTTAGAAATGTATGTAAGTTTACTGTTACCCGCACCTCTGTTAGGAAGCCGCTCTGTACTTTCACAAAGAATGTGCCAAAAGTCCATGTGACTAAGTGAACTCTGAATTAAATAGGTAGACTTTCTGTTCACCTCATCATGGATCATATAACTCAGTTGGATTGAATCACTTTTATTTTTTAGCAATAGTAAATCTCTGGCCTAGATCTGTGAACATGCACCTTTTTGTCCAGGAATCCTCACCTTGTTTCCACATCTACGATCACATATTCTGTAGGCCTTTACTCTATAATTTTATCATACTAAATAAATATAAGTATTTACAATTAGGGACTTTATCATGGTCCTAACCTTAAGATTTAAAGTAAATGAGTTTTTTTTTTGTAAGATTATTTTGAGAGAGAGTAAAAGTACTTCTTTTGGAATGGTTTTGTTTCTGCTCAAGCATGACTGTGGAAGGGGGAGAGAGGGATGGAGGGAGGGGGAGGGAGGGAGAGAATGAATGAATGAATGAATGAATGAATGAATGAATATCCCAAGCAGGCTCCACCCAGGGCTTGAACTCACAAACATGAGATCAAGACCTAAGCCAAAATCAAGAGTCCGTCCAACGCTTAACTGAGCCACCAGGAGCCCCTTAAATGAGTCTCCTTAATTAAATCTTAGGTATTCAACCCTACATAAATACAGTAGGAATGCTGTTTTGTTTTTGCCTTAAGTGAAATGTCTGGGCACCTGGGTGGCTCAGTCGGTTGAGCGCCTGACTTTGGTTCAGGTCATGATCTCACAGTATGTGGGTTCAAGCCCCACGTTGGACTCTGTGCTGACAGCTCAGAGCCTGGAGCCTGTTTCAGATTCGGTGTCTCCCTCTCTCTGCCCCTCGCCTGCTTGCACTCTTTATCTCTCTCTCCCAAAACCAAACATTAAAAAAAATTTTTTTAAATAAGTGAAATGCCACATGTAAAAGGGAAAAGCAAAGACAAAACCATTCCAAAAGTAGTATTTTTACTTACAAAATTTAAAAATGTGCAAGGACCCTTGACAAAGAACATTACAGTGATTGAGAGAAAAAAATTAAAAAGTACAAGGTTGCAAAGGATACAATTCCTCTGATCACAATGGAACCAGCAGTTTCCCCTTTTGTTCATAATATCTGCAAGGAATGTCATATCTGTACACATTAGTTCTGCAAAATTCAGCAAATGAGTTGGTTCCACTAGAAAGTCGGCAACTTGTAAGAAAGTTTAAGTCTTCCTTAATTTGGGGGACTAGTGCTAGGCAAAGTGATTAGATAGACCTACACATATAGATAACTACCTCAGAATGCCAAGTGCTTTTTATTTCCTAACATGGCACAATGAAATGCTTAGTCACAGTGATGATGGACCAAGGACCACTTTTCTCATACAGAACTCTACGTTAAAGCATTATATGGTCACACAGTAACCAAACAGTCCATGAATATCGAAAACTTAATGAAAACGAGAAATCAGTATCAGCATGACTCAAGGGGAAGAGAAAAAAAAAGTATGAATATGCTTTGCACTCCACCATTCTAAACCCTGGCTAATTTTATAGCCAACAATGATGCACATCTCATTGTGAACTATGTATATAGTCAACAGTGCAGGAAAAAAACTAATAAAATGAAGAAAATCAACAAACAAATTGTCAGGGTTTATCTTCTAGCGTGAACATGGGATCAGACAGAAAAAATTAAACAATCTCTGCTTTCAACAAAGTTGTAAGGATAAAATCTGCACACCTGACAAATTTGTGTAAGGTGCCAAAAGGAACTGAGACTGGACAGAAAGCTTACATGGATCTAATTGTAAAGACACTCAGAATAGTAAGATGGCCCTTCTGCGGCAGATTTCCAAAGATATCAACAAAAACACTTTCTCAATTTGCGTGCTACCCTGAGGTGCTAAAACTATATTTTCTGTATGCTAAACTGTCTTGTCAATAGAGTAGAGGTCTGGCAGAAGTGAGAAGAAAGACGTGAAGGGAAAATAAAGTGAAGAGTGATGTTAAATAAACAGCAGTGACAGTTCTCTGAAAATACCAGCAAAAATGCATCACCATCACGAGAAATTCACAGTAAAAGTAGAAGATATCACCACCCCAACACCTCACCATGTGTTAAAATGACATCAAGTATGGTAGTGAATAGAAACGGTGCAGAAGCTCTCCTGGATACAGTGTGAAACAGAGAAGTAGAAAAGATAGAGCCACACACGCCTGCACAAAAAAAGATCACTCAGTCAAATAAGCCATATTGGCAGCAAGCACCCTGCCTCTTTAGAAGCAATTAAAGAGAGAACCTTAAGTTGTAAAGTTGGTAAGGCTACCTGGATCTCTCCCGCACTTCACAACATCTCTGCTAATACAGCTAAGACAGGAAGACCCTATTCGATATTGAGTGCAAGTATATTTCATTTTATTGCATTTTGCAGATATTGTGCTTTTTACAAATTGAAGGCTGGTGGCAACACCGTATTGAGCAATTCTCTTGGCACCATTTTTCCAACAGCAATTGCTCACTTCGTGTTTGTGTCACCTTTTGGTAATTCTTCCAGTATTTCAAGCCTTTTCATCATTATTCTATTTGTTGTGATGATCTGTGATGGGTGATCTCAAATGTTACTATTATCATTGTTTTGGGGTGACACAAACCATGCCCATGTAAGAGAGCAAACTTAATTGATACACGTGGGAATTGACTGATGCACGGACTGGCCATTCCCCCTCGTCTCTCCCTCTCCTTGGGCATTTCTATTCTCTAAGACACGATAATATTGAAATCAGGCAAATCAACAACCTGTCAATGCCTCTCAGTGTTCAAGTGAAAGGATGAGTCATACATCCCTCTTTAAATCAAAAGTGACAAATGATTAAGTTTAGAAAGGAAGGAAAGTCAAAAGCTGAGATAGGTGAAAAGCTAGGCCTCTTGCACCAGTTAGTCAAGGTGTAAATGCAAACGACAAGTTCTTGAAGGAAGTGAAAAGTGCTGCTCCAGTGAACACATGGATAAGAAAGCAAACAGATTTATTGCTATCATGGAGAAAACAATCCATAATGAATACAAGATCACCAGCCACAACATTCCCTTAAACCAAAACCTACTCCAGAGCAAGACCCTATCTTCAATTCTAGGAAGGCTGAGTGTGGCAAGGAAGCTGCAGAGGAAAAGTCTGAAGCTAGAAGAGGTTGGTTCATGAGATTTAAGGAAAGAAGCCATCTCTGTAACACAAAAGTACAAAATTAAGCAGGAAGTGCTAATATAGAAGTTATCCAGAATATCTAGCTAAGATAATTAATGCAGGTGGGTACATTAAATAACAGATTTTCAATGCAGATGAGAAACAGCCTTCTATTGGAAGAAGACACCATCTAGAACTTTCACAGCTAGAGAAGTCAGTGCCTCACTTCAAAGCTTCAAAGGAGAAGCTGACTCTTGTTAGGGGCTAATGAAGCTGGTGATTTTAATTTAAAGCCAATGTTCATTTATCACTGTGAAAATCCTAGGGCCCTTAAAAATTACACTAAATCTATTCTGCCTGTGTTCTACCAATAGAACAACAAAGCCTGTAGGACAACACATCCGTTTACAACATGATTTATAGAATGCTTTAAGCTCACTTTGAGACTTACTACTCAGAAGAAAATTCTTTTCCAGTTGTTACTTCTCAATGACAAGGCACCTGGCAACCCAAAAGCTCTAATGGAGATGTACAATGAGAATAATGTTGTTTTCATGTCTGCTAACACAGTATCTATTCTGCACCCCAGGGATCAAGGAGTAATTTTGACTTTCAAGTCTTATTATTTAAAAAAATACATTTTGTAAGGCTATAGCTGCTACAGATAGTGATTCTTGTAATGGATCTGGGCAAAGTAAAGTGAAAACATTCCAAAAAAGGATTCACCATTCTAGATGCCATTAAGAACATCTGTGATTCATGAGAAGGGGTCACAATATTAACATGAACAGGAGTTTGGAAGAGGTTGATTTCAACTCTCATGGATGAGTTTAAGAGGTTCAGGACTCAGTGGAGAAATTAACTACAGATGTGGTGGAAGCAGCAAGAGATCCAGAATTAGAAGTGGAGTCTGAAATGGGGCTGAATTGCCAGAATCTTGTGACTGAACTTGAACTGATGAGGAGTTACATTTAATGCCTGAGCAAAGAAAGTGGTTTCTTGAGATGGAATCTACTCCTGGTGAAGATGCTGAGGAGATTGCTGAAATAACAACAAAGGATTTAGAATATCAGGTAAAGTCAATTGATAAAGCAGCGGAGTTTGAGAGGATTTCTTCCAATTTTGGAAGTTCTACTTTGGGTAAAATGCTATCAAACAACATTACATCCTACAAAGAAATCATTCATGAAAAGAAGAGTCAACAGATGGGGCAAACTTCACTGATTTCTTATTTCAAGAAATGGCCACAGCTACCATAACCTTCAGCAACCACAACCCTGATCAGTCAGCTGTCTTCAGTATCGAGGCAAGACCTTTCACCAGCAAAAAGGGTACAACTCTCCAAAAGCTCAACATTTTTTTAATTAAGGAAATGCAGGTGTACATTTTTTAGTAATAATGCCATTGCACACTTAATAGACAGCAGTATAAACATAACTTTTAATATGCACAGAGAAACCCAAAAATTAATTTGTCTTGATTTATTGGAATATTCATTTTATCATGGTTGATTGGAAACCCACAATCTCTCAGGGCTATGCCTGTTCACACAAAAAGATGGCATGGCACCAATACAAAGTTAGTATAAGAAAAATATTGAGAAAGAAGAGCAATAAAACTTACTAGCAAATAAGATACATGAGATTTCTGTTACAGAACAAACATCTGACCCAAGTGTTTGTCATTAATTTTATAAAATAAATGGAGAAAATGCCTTTTAAAATCATAAAGAAAAAAGTGAGAATTCAACAGGAGTTGTTCAAATACAAGCTGTCAGAACTCAAGAAAAAGGAAACATCATAAGTGATAGAAAAATAACCTTAAGGTAAGCAAATCTATGGGAAACATAAGGAACTTAAGAAATTTAAAGAAAAAAAGACCAAAATTAAACAGAAATAAGACTTGAAAATAATTACAGAAGATAGATATGGAAGACAAAGTTGATAAAACAAACACATATGGAGTGCTTAAAAAGAAGAAAACAGTATAACAGATATTTTAAAAATATAATTCCTAAAATAACCCTTAGAATAAAATAGAACTTAACTATATGTACTTAAAATTACACTGTGGACCATGAAAAACTAACCCAAGGGTGTACAACCCAGATACACAGCCTAGGAGTGTTACTGAACTTTTAATAATAAAGAATCCTCAGAGGGGCACCTGGGTGGCTCAGTCAGTTAAGCCTCTGACTTCAGCTCAGGTCATGATCTTACAGTTCATGAGTTCGAGCCCCGCATCAGGCTCTGTGGGGCCTGGAGCCTGCTTCAAATTCTGTGTCTCACCCTCTCTTTGCCCCTCCCCAGCTTGTACTCTTGTCTCTATCTCTCTCAAATATAAATAAACATTAAAAAATTTTTTAATTGAAAAAAATAATTAAAAAAAATTAAGAATCCTCAGGGTACCTGGGTGGCTCAGTCAGATAAACAGGAGACTCTTTATATTTCACAACCCAGATCGTGATCTCAAGGTTCATGGGATCCAGCACCATGTCAGGCTCCACACCGACAGTGCGGAGTCTGCTTAGGATTCTCTCTCTCTCTCCCTACCCCTCCCCCCCATGCACATGTACTCTCTCTCAAAATAAACAAACATAAAAAAAGAAAAAATGGAGAATCCTTAAAGCAGACCAGAGAAATTAACCAATTATTTATAAGTGGAATATTCAGATCTCTCCACAGTTGTATTCAATTCCATAAAACAGTAGAGCAACATCTACAGGTTCTTCAAAGGAAAAAAAGTAAATGTCAAGTTGTCCTTCAAGAATAAAAGTAACAAAGTACAGCAAAGTGACAACAGCTAATAATGCTATATTTGTATACTTGAAATTTCCTAAGAAAGATCTTAACCAAGAGGAAAAGGTGATGAGGTGATGGATATTTCAATCAGTTTGGTGCTCATAATCATATTATACTGTATACCTACATCAAATCATCATGTTGTACACCTTAAATACACACAATTTACATGTCAATTATACCTCAAAAAACCTAAGAAATTTTTTTTAAAGAATCAAGAAAACAGTGGCTTTTAACATAAAAAATTAATCTTTCTTGAAGACAATATCAGATGGGCTTCAGTCAATAAATATGACGAGGGAGAGACATGGAAAACAAGATTTGAGGATCAAGAAGACTAGAACAGAGAGTGAGCATTATATGCTCTGACAAGTGGAAATGGTACAAGTAGTAAAACTGGGAGGAGAAAAATTTAGCAAGTTGAAAAAGCATTTTGTAAAAAATGTCTACTGCCTTACCATATACCTAGAAATCAAATAATATCTTTACAGCAGACACACATATCCCTTATCTATTCATCAGTCAATGGATATTTGTGCTCTCTCCATAGTTTGGCTATTGCTGATAATGCTGCTATAAACATCAAGGGCGCATGTACCTAGATGATATGGCCTCTATGTACAATGGAATACTACTCGGCCATCAAAAAGCATGAAATCTTGTCATTTGCTACAACGTGGATGGAGCAAGAATGTATTATGCTAAGCAAAATAAGTGAATCAGATAAAGACAAATACCACACGATTTCACTCATATGTGCAATTTAAGAAACAAAACCAATGAACATATGGGAAGGGGGAAAAAGGAGAGAAGGAAACAAACCATAAAAGACATAAGGATAGAGAACAAACTGAGGGGTTAATGGAGGGAAGTGGGAGGGGCATGGGCTAGATGGGTGATGGGTATTGAAGAGGGCACTTGTTGTGATGAGCACTGGGTATTACACATAAGTGATGAATCAATGAAGTCTACTCCTGAAACCATTATTGTACTATATGCTAACTAAAATTTAAGTTTAAAAAAAGCAAAGGAAGAAATATGAAAGCAAAAGATGTTCAGAATCAACAACAAAGAAATTTAACCTCTGTATTTCATAAATAAGCACACATCTACAAATCAAATTCAAAGGCAAATATGTTAGGAATACATTTCAATAAATATGTAAAAGATTTTAAAAATTAAAAAAAAAGCAGACCCAAAGACACAGAAGTATAAATATATTTTACAAAAAGTAAACACAAAGACATGAGTGGTCTTGAGAAAGAGGGAAAGAGAAAGAGGAGGCAGGTATTCATGCTTATCATTGAGCAGAATAGAAAACTGATACACTCTAAAGAAAAGGGGATCTAAGGGTATAATATAAAAGAACTTACAAAGATAACACATAGAATGAATCTGAAACCTTCCAAAATATCAAAAAAAAAAAAAAAAGTGAAGGGGCACCTGGGTGGCTTAGTTGGTTAAGCATTCGACTCTTGATTTCAGCTCAGATCATGATCTCACAGCTCGTGAGTTAGAGCCCCACCATCGGGCTCTGTGCTGACAGTGCAGGGCCTTCTTGGGATTCTCTCTCTCCCTTTATCTCTGTCCCTCCCTGCTCACTCTCTCTCTCTCAAAATAAATAAATAAACTTTAAAAAAGTGAATATAAAACACAGAAAAGGACATAAACAACATAATGAAAGACTATAGAAGAACATAATGAAGCAAATATGAAAAATAATTTAACATGATGACAGCCCTCAGAATACATCTACTATATCAATAGGTTTATCTTGTTAAAATCTTTATCTTGTTAAGATTAAATCAGAAATAGAAACCTAACTCAATGTTTGAAACAACACCCAACACAGAGTGATTCACAAAAGTTAAAATTAAAATGTAGGCAATTAAAGTTAAAATGTAGATATATCAATGAAATAGAAACAAAAATAGATTGTCTAATATTCATATCATACAAGATATAATTCAACTCCAAAATGATGTTAAAAATGTTTATAATTCTACAAAATGAAATTCACAAAGAAGTTTAACCATTAAAAATAACTATAATATAGCAAAACATCCATAGAGAGCTGAAAGTACAGGAAAAGACAAACTACTTAAGAGGACTAGTTCTCTTCCCTCAAAATGTGAGAAAACAAAGTAGCTTCATTAGCAAGTTACAACTGTTTGATATATCACAAACACTACATTATTAACAGAAAATATATCTTTTCAATAATCCATATTTTACATTTATGAAAATTAATAATACATTAGGCTATGAAGACATTCTCAAGTATATCCAAATTCTAGAAATAACACAGAAAACATACTCTGAACATAATATGCTAAATCTTGAAATCCTAACACTGAAAAACATAAAAGGTTTCTCTTGTGGAAATTTTGGAATTCCCTCAGAAACAACTCCCTCTTTAAAGAAGACATATAGGGGTGCCTGGGTGGCTCAGTTGGTTAAGTGTCCAACTCTTGGTTTCAGCTTAGATCATGATCTCACAGTTCATGGGTTCAAGCCCTGCAACCAGCTCTGTGCTGACAGCCTGGAGCCTGACTGGGATTCTGTCTCCCTCTCTCTCTCTGTCCCTGCCCTGTTCATTTGTTCTCTCTCTCAAAAATAAACAAACATTCTTTAAAAAGACATAGAAACTGAGATTTGTAAATTTATATAAAAATAATAATGAAAACACCATATATATGAATTCATGAGATGTGTTTAAAGCACTGCTCAAAGGAAAACTTCAAGCATTTAATTTTTATAAATAATGTTTGAAGAGGAAAATGAAGTGAGTTGAGCATCTGAATCACATGTATAAAAAACTAAAGAAAAATATCAGTGGAAGAAGAAAGGATAAATGATAAATATGGAGTTGGGGGAAAAGGGTAGACTTAGCAAATAAATCTACGAGCTTGTTCATTAAAAAATGAAAACATTGGGGCGCCTGGGTGGCGCAGTCGGTTAAGCGTCCGACTTCAGCCAGGTCACGATCTCGCGGTCCGTGAGTTCGAGCCCCGCGTCGGGCTCTGGGCTGATGGCTCAGAGCCTGGAGCCTGTTTCCGATTCTGTGTCTCCCTCTCTCTCTGCCCCTCCCCCGTTCATGCTCTGTCTCTCTCTGTCCCAAAAATAAATAAACGTTTAAAAAAAAAAATTTTTTAAGAAAATAAAAAATGGAAACATGAACAAAAGCCCAAAACTAAGAGTAAGATGAGGAAAAAAAGCTAGTAGAGAAAAATACAGACCAAAGACAATTTTATTCACCTCTATAAAAAAAAAGTTTTAATCTGCATGAAATACTTAATTTTCTAGGAAACATAATTCCCCTAACCAGATCCCAGAGGAGATTAAAAATCTAGTCTGATTTCAACAGATGAATTAAAGAAAGGTGCTAATAAACTTTCCTGGCTTTGGAAGTTTTACAGGTGAATTCGACCATACTTTTAAAGAACAGTGAATTTCAGTGCTTGAAAACAATCCCAAAACAAGGAAAAAGAAGAAAAACGTCTATTCTCTCTGCAAAGAGTAACATTAATAGAACTGAAATCTTACATATGAATATTAATGAAACACACCCAGAATCACTCTAAAAGAAAAATACATCATATCAAAGGTGAGTTATTCCAGGGAATGCAGAGGTGTCAAATAGTATAAAATCATTAATATAAGTTATATTAACATATTTAGAGAGAGACATTACATCATGATCTCCATAGATTAAAAAAAAAGGACCTTTCATATACAAATAAAAAAATCACCTAAAATATAGGACAAAATGTGGATTAATAAGAATAAAAGGCTAAGTGCTATAACAAGACGGGATAATAAAATGGGTTAAAGAATAAATAAATATATCTTTTTCTTTCTCAAATAATAATGTAAATTAAGTCTCCTATCGGTGGCTTTGCCATCCCTGGTGGCCTTGCTGTCATTGTGTGGGTGAAGGTGGGTTGCTATCATTTCCAGTTTTCTCCCAGCAAGAAGGAAAAAGAAAAGTTGCCGAATAAATGGCACATATCACTTTACTTACATAACATTGGCAAAAATATAGCCACATACCAAGCAGATAACCACACGTAAATGCAATTTCTCAGGTCAGCTGAGAAAAACATGTCTTAAGGAGGTGTCCACATGTCCAGCTACAATTCTATTACTTTACAGATGATACTTCCTTAATAAAATAAATATATCTAAATTCATCTATATCCAAAAGTCATCATTGTGCTTTATGGTAAAATACTAGAAACATTCCCCTAAGTCAGAAATAAGGCAAAGATATCCATTATCACTGATATTATTTAAAGCTCATATCTAAGTACAACCCAAAGCCAATTAGATAAGCAATAACCAAATTAGAGCAATACAAATTGGAAATCATTTGTTAGAGAAGCTATGGTTAGATATCTGGAAAATACAATATAATTCACTGAAAAACAACTACAATGAAAGACCTCAGTAAGGCAGCAGGATTAGAAATCAACACACAGAAATCAATAACAATAGTACCAAAAAATATATATACCAAGGGATCAAGTTGATAAGAAATGTGCAAGACTTATATCATCATTTAAATACTGTTAGAGGGTCTCTAACCTGAACACATGGAAAAGTAGTATCATGATTTTGAGAACGAATTTCAACATAATAAAGATAGCAACAAGTTAACCTGAAAATATAATGCTATCCTAATAAAAAGATCCAACTGCTTAAATGAAACAAGTCAATCCGGAAGTTTATAAAGAAAAAATAAGGAAATAAGAATTTCCAAGAAACCTCTTAAGTACATAGGCAGACATTTTAGCAATTACAGATATTAAAAGTACTTTAGGAATGCTAGCTGTTAAAACATATTACAAGGGGCGCCTGGGTGGCGCAGTCGGTTAAGCGTCCGACTTCAGCCAGGTCACGATCTCGCGGTCCGTGAGTTCGAGCCCCGCGTCAGGCTCTGGGCTGATGGCTCAGAGCCTGGAGCCTGTTTCCGATTCTGTGTCTCCCTCTCTCTCTGCCCCTCCCCCATTCATGCTCTGTCTCTCTCTGTCCCAAAAATAAAATAAAATAAAAAAAAAACAAAACAAAACATATTACAAAGCCTCAGAAAGTATCAGTGAGTACAGGCACATAAAAAGATCGTTCAATACTTAAGTAGCCAATTTAAAGAAAAAAAATACCTTATTATTGCAGAACAATTCCAAATGAGAATTCCAGATCCAAGTGATACTAAAAATAATAAAGTATCAGAAGAAATAGGGGGAATTCCTTTTCAATCTTGGAGCGAGCAGCTCTATGTCTAAAACTCCAGAAACCAGAAAGAAAACCAAATATATTAAACTGAAGATCAACCAATGCCTCACGGAAATAATAAAAAAATATGTATATAATCAAAGAAAAAGCACAGATGATATAACTCAAACACATTTTCACTTGACATCACAAAAAATGCATAATGTATATAAAGTTTCTAGAAATCAATAATAAAAAGACCAACAGTAAGGGAAAAAATATAGTTTACAGAAAAAGATACTGCTTAAATATATGAAAGATGTTTCACCTCACTCATAATTTTAAAAACATAAGTTAAAAATTCACAAGTATATTATTTTTCATTTATCATGTTGACAAAACTCCAAATGTTAATATCACATTCTGTTGGCAAGGCTGAGAGGGAATGAATAATCCCATACATGCCTGATGACACTGGAAATTAGCACAGTGCCTACAGACAGCAATTTGACAACATCCATAAAAATTAAAACACATACACTCTCTGATCAAGCAATTCCAGTTGTGGGAATTTATCCTACAGTATAAGATTATGAATAACATTATTCTTGGAAAAATAGTTTATAATGTCAAAACACTGTAAAAAAATAAAATAGCCATAAATAAGGTAATTGCTAAATGTACATTATGGTACTTTAGTGCAATGAAATATTATATATCTATTAAAAATGATAATCTCTGTGTGTGTTTATGTGTGTGTGTGTATATATATGTATGTATGTATATATATATGTATGTATATATATATACGTGTGTGTGTGTGTATATATATATATGTATATATATATATATAAACAAACACCAAGGTAACTGTTTTAAATGAAATATCAGTCAAATGAAACTGTGTTAAATGAAAATATCAGGAGGCAAACTATTTGTAAAATGTGTTACATTTTTTTAAGTGGAGGAATAAGAATCTATGTTTTAGCTTTATGTAAGGAAATTCTGGAAGGACACCTAAGAAACTAGCAACAATAGTTTTATTGTTGCAATATAATTGATACATAGCATTGTAGTAGTTTCAGGTATAATGATTCAATGTTCATATATATTGTGAAATGATCACCAAAATAAGTCCAGTTAACATCATTACCACAGTTACAATTTTTTTCTTTTGATGAGAATTTTTAAGGTCTACTCTCTTAGCAACTCTCAAATATCCAATCCAGTATTATTACTACAGTCACCGGACAGTACATTACATCCCCAGGACTTCTTTATCTTGTAATTGCAACTTTGTGCCTTTTCCTGCCCTTTACCCATTATGCCCATCCCCAACCTCCCATCTCTGGCAACCACCAATCTGCTCTCTGAATCTACGAGTTCAGGTTTTTATTGTGGGTTTTTTGTTGCTGTTGTTTGTTTGTTTAAGATTCCGCATGTAAGTAAGATCATACAGTATTTGTCTTCCTCTGCTTTTGTGATGGGGGAAGAGAGTAAAGAGAACTAGGAAAACGGGAACATAAGAAGGAAATCTTTTACTATATATTCATTTATTCTTTCATATTTTTGAACCATGTGAAAGCATTACCCATGCAAAACACTTGATAAATTTAAAAGTAAAAATTTAATTTTAATTTACTGTTCTTGCACTAAGGAACTTGAGAGGATATAAGAAATCAGAAATCTAATTTGGTCTATGAGATGTACATGAACTCAATCTTGAGACATGAAACAAGCATCGCAGTACTTGTGCACATTGTTCTTTGGAGCTCACAAAGCAGTTTTAAAAATTGTTTTTATTTTGGCATCTCGATTACCCCCTTTGTTAAGTAGGAATCACAGAAGTATGAGTTCTTCTTTCTGAAAGCACAGAGTATTAGTACACATAGAATTAGCAAGTGGAAAAACGGGTGGTAAGTATTTTTATTGTTCACAAGGTAGGTCAAAATCCTGGCTCTCTAATTATCACTCTTTGGTAAAAGACTAATTGGGAAGAAAGCCAAGAATACACATGCAGAATAGAGAGGGAAAAAAATCTCTCAGCAGAGCAACAGTGGGGCTTGATAGCTTTTCAATGATTTTATTCATCAAAATAGAATCATCTTGTCACAACATTAATTTTCTACAATTTACTTTCGTAAAGCATGGAACACAGGCTCTCTCCACAAATTACTGTTTTCCGACTTTCATCACATCTCTTGTCCTCCAGTGGCAAGATGGGGTAAGGAGTGGGGGGTGGCAGTGGGGAGAAGATGGAGGGCAAAAGAGCAAAAGAGACAGGATGGGGAGTGGAGACATTCTTTTGAAAACTGCTCTTCTCATGCAGCTATGTGTTCAGAAGAATATGCGTGCAATTCTATGTAAAAAAAATTGGGGGGGCGCCTGAGTGACTCAGTTGCTTAACCATCTGACTTTCACTCAGGTCATGATCTCATGGTTCATGAGTTTAAGCCCCTTGTCAGGCTCTGTGCTGGCAGCTCAGAGCCTGACCTGCTTCGGATTCTGTGTCTCCCGCCCCCCTCCCACCCCGCTCTCTCTCTCAAAAATAAACATTTAAAAAAAATTTTAATTTGAATACCTTAAGGCTTTATCTTAAAACAATGAATCAGAAATATCTCATGAGTTTAAGCCCCTTGTCAGGCTCTGTGCTGACAGCTCAGAGCCTGACCTGCTTCGGATTCTGTGTCTCCCGCCCCCTCCCACCCCGCTGTCTCTCTCAAAAATAAACATTAAAAAAAAATTTTTAATTTGAATACCTTAAGGCTTTATCTTAAAACAATGAATCAGACATATCTATCTACATATGCTTAGTCAGGGAAAAGTAACCAGAATCTTACTTGAGACAGAATCATATTAATTTTCTAACCAACCAAAAAGTAATGAACGTTAATGGTGAGCTTTCAAGTTTGAGGAAAAATTTGGTTATGAGGCCAATAAATATGTGAGTATATTTTACTTGAAAATGTCAAAGCTTACCACACTCTTACTGTTCAAATAACAGAAATGTCCCACTTATATAAAATTTAATAATATTTTATACTATCCAGATCATATATAAGAACTCAGAGGTAAGCAAATAATAAAAGTGTCCAGGCAGACAAAAAATGGAGCAACAGCAATTCGAGCACTTTCATAAGCTAGTTCCTTAGACCTTATTCAAAGTCTATTTTTTTTTCAAATTAAAAAAAAAGTTAGAAGTTTTACCAACCTACAACAAGCTGAAAGATTATATTAGAAAGTACTTCTTTTTAGGGACAAATTCAGCAGTAAAGACGGGTACTGACAGCAACATAGAAAAAAAAAATTAAGTTAAAATTAGATTACACAGAAAAACAAGAAAGACACAGTCCAGGTCCATTTAAAACAAGGATAAATACCTGTTCCAAAATGCTTAATAATTTGCCTGTCTAGTGGAATTAACTGTATGACAACTTCTTTTTATTGTGTATAACACCCTGAATTATCTGGAAAGGATTAAATTGTGTTTAGCATTTTTTATTTAAGCATGTATTACACGGGCACCTGGTGGCTCAGTCGGTTGGATATCTGACTCTTGATTTCAGCTCAGGTCATAAAATCAAGCCCTGCATCAAGCTCCATAACTGAGCTTGGGTCTTCTTGGGATTCTCTCTCTCCCCCTCTCCCTCTGCCCTTCCCCTGCTTGCACTCACTCTCTCTTTCTCTCTCTCTCTCTCTCTCACTCTCATAATAAACAAACATTAAAAAAAAAGAAAAAGCATGTAGTACAATTGAGATAAAATCTAATAAAGTGGTTAAATTTAATTTTAGCATTAATAGCCGATTAACAATAGCCAAACTTTGGAGAATGCCCAAATGTCCATCAACTGGTGAATGGATAAAGAAAATGTGGTGTGTACACACACACATACACGAATGTTACTCAGCCATCAAAAAGAATGAAGCCTTGCCATTTGCAACAACATGGATAGAGCTAAAATGTATTATGCTAAGTGAATCAGAGAAAGACAAGTACCATATGATCTCATTCATGACCTCACTCATGACCTCACTCACTCACTCACATGTGGAATTTAAGAAACAAAACAGATGAGCATATGGGAAGGGAGGGTAGGAGGAGAAACAGAAACAAACCACAAAAGGCTCTTAACAACAGAGAACAAACTGAGGGTTGATGGAAGGAGGTTGGCAGGCAGTGGGCTAGATGGGTGATGGGTATTAGGAGAGCATTTGTTGTAATGAGCATTGCATGTTAAACTTAAGTGATGGATCACTGAAGTCTACTCCTAAAACCAATACCACACTGTATGATAACTAAAATTTAAATTAAAAAAAATAATACATTTGGTTTAGTTTAAATGTTTACAACACAGAATTCCCAAAATAGTTTTAGGCTGGGTCTGCCTTCCTCTCTATGTAGGTTTAGTCATTTATGAGCTGACTGGACCTCCGTAGGAAGAAAGGGCAACTTAAACCAAGAAGCTATATTGCGTGAACCTGACTTGTGTGGAGGTAAGGAAAGTCACTGAACTGGTTGAAGAAGAGTTACAATTAGGAAGAGTTGCAGATTAATTAAAGTAAAATAAAAACAGGAAACCAAGACCCTCGAGTCTTAGCACAGCAGGCAGAAGCCAATAAAAGTGAAAGGTAAAAGAAGTATGTGGGATGCATGTAAGGTCAACTAATCTTTCTTTGAGAAGGGCTCCAAGAATACATGATGGAGAAAAGATAGTCTATTCAATAACTGGTGTTGGAAAAATTGATACCCACATATAATAGACTGCAACTGGACCCCTATCTTATGCAGACACATACAATGGAATATTATTCTGCCATTAAAAAAAAAGAGGGGCACCTGGGTGGGTCCATCAGTTAAGTGTCTGGACTTCAGCTCATGTCATGATCTCGCAGTTAGTGAGTTCAAGCTCCGCGTTCGGCTCTGTGCTGACAGCTCAGAGCCTGGAGCCTGCTTCACCTGGAGAACATTCTGCTTAGTGAAATAAGCCAGAAAGAGAAAGACAGATACTGTATGATATCATTTATATGTGGAATCTTAAAGAAGAAAAAATTGAACTTGTAAAAACACAGAGCAGAATGGTGGATTCTAGGGTCTGGGGGTTGGAGGAAATAGGGAAATGTTGGTCAAAGGGTACAAAATTTCAGTTATAAGATGAATAGAAGTTCTGAGGATCTAATGTACAGCATGATGACTACAGTTAATAGTGTATACTTAAAATATTCTGAGAGATCTTCAGCATTTTCACTACACACACATGCACACACCACACACACAATGTGAGATAATAGATGTGTTAATTAACTTGATTGTAAGTAAATATTTCACAACATATATGTATATCATATCCTCACTTTATACACTTAAAATACAGACAATTTTATTTGTCAATTATACCTCACTAAGACTGTGGGGGGAAAAAATAGCTAAATACTTACTACATGTAAAAAAAATTACATCTAATTTAGGGAAGGTATTTAAGAAGTATTAATTCAGCAACACTGTACAAATAGCTTAAGAGCAGAGAGCTGCTAAAGAAAATAATCTTTTCTTTTATGGAAATAAACTAAGAATAGAAACATTTGAGAATAATTCATTGAAGATGTCTCAAAATTCAGATCCCCAACAAAAAGAACAAATGAATAAGAGAGAAGAGAATGCTACATATATCCTCAGCCCACAGAGTTATCTATTTTAAGTCTACAGGCCAGGGTTTTTTGGGTTTTTTTTTTTTTTTTTTTGTAGTCCCCTGGGAATATGGACATCAAACTGGAGGATCATAGCTCCTTTAACGCCTCCCTATAAGCTCATCAACTGTGTGCTAATAGTTTATACATTCAAACAAGACATTCATAACTCACTTTAAATGGTGCCATTGTCCAACAAATTGTTTGAAACTTTTTAAAATCTTCAGTGTTCCATAAAAATAAAAGCCTTTTCAAAATAATTGAAACCAGTAATGAAAAACAAATATATTTCCTTGATAAATTTAGTTTTAAGTAAGCTTTAATTTATATGCTAAATTTTTTAATTTAGCTCAAGTTTTGGCAGAGACATGTTTATTTTAATTGTTGGCCTTCAAAATTCTAGTTTAGGAATAAACATCTGCTTTCCAATTTTCTGCAGAAAATGGGTAAATTTCTGTAAGTTGTAAATGAGGGCCGGAGACATATTGTACTGTTTCTGGAAGAGTTACAAAATTACAGCAGACACTTTATGTGAAATCTGTACGAGAGATCCAATAGCATGATATGTGTTATCCTTAAATTTTCACTGGAGTTCTTATCTATTTTTTATTTAAGGTATGTTTTGAGCTATAGCGTTCTTTCCATCAAAACATAGCTATTTAGCGTGGCCAAATATTCCTCTTTGGAACACTTGTTGAATACCCTTATAACTTGTCAGCTCTTTTCATAGCTTTATAGAGATTCACAAAACAAATGGATCCTTTCCACAAGACGAAAGCCTCCCAGTGGAAAAGCATAAACACAGCCTCAGCCCATCTATATTGGAGGCCTCGTAAACAATTTGACAAATAATAGCAATATACAATGTGCATTTCTTCAGCTATATCCTTTGGAGGAAATCAACAAAACTTCCAGAGATTAAAGTTACAGCTGTTGAGACATTATAAGAGGTAACATTCATCTTTTGCAAACACCTTAAGAAAACAGAATTCTGAGAAAATCCAATCCCCACTACAAAAATTTTTTCTTCCTTCAACAGTGATGGCAACATTCATGAAGGCACTGCTAAGCATGTTTGTATCCACCAGAACCATGCAGTCATAGAATCTGGGTAACAATGGCCACTGGCCATTAAGATGATTGAAAATATCCATGAATTGGAACTAAGCTGATACAAAAATGTAAAACGCAGATGATAATCACTGATACCTCTGAAAATCTTCAAGAATATTTTCTTAGGGGGTGTGAAGTCTAGTTTCTTCTTCAGTCTATCTTTGAAAGTATTACACAACTACCATGTAATGATGTCTAACCCTTCTAGTAATGTTCATGATTCCATGATAGAGAGTGGGGAAGGATGAAGAAACACACACTTTAATAGAGCCAGTTAACTTGCTGGACGCTCACAGCCAGTGGGGAACCAAAATTAAGATCTCTGCCCAACTGTTTCAATTGCTCATTATCAACCCAATAATGCAAGGTTCAATCACAAAATAGCAAGTCCCAGAGTCCTGAGAAAACCCTAAAGAGTACTTCCTATAGCAGCAATTCTCAAACTCTAAGGTACAAAAGAACCACCTGCTGAGCTTGTTAAAACAGTTTCTGGGGTCCTGTCCTGAAAGTCTAATTAGTAGATCAGGTGAGGCCCATGAATTCACACTTCTAATACTGCTTGGTGCCAGGGCTACTGTTCTAAGGAAGGCACTTTGAGAATTTTGCCCCACCACTACTAAATCAGAATTTGCATTTTACAAGATTTCCATGTGATTCACATGAAACTTGAGAAGTATTGTTTTAGAGAATGAGTAAATGGGTTTTTTTTTCCTTCCTCCTGTGCTATCAGGATAGAGGATGAGGAAAAGGACATTTTCAAAACAAAACAAACAAAACCCTAAAACTAAGTGATTCAAGTACACTCTTCGTTAGGAAGCAAGCCTATTGGTTTGCCTTGCTCACTTTTCTCAATGAAATATCACTCTCTCCTTCCCTTATCACCTCTTCTTCCTTACTTTACCTTACCTATGGCCTATGAGGACGCAGAGATTACATTTGGACTTCAGGTCTGCAAGCTGTGAATTTTCTGGGAAAAATCTAGATTCGCAGAATTGTTCTCTATTCAATAAAAATTAATTGACTCTAAACATGAGACACCTGGGTGGCTCAGTTGGTTAAGCCCCCAACTCTTGGTTTTGGCTCAGGTCATGATTTCACAGTTCATGGGATCGAGCCCCACATGGGGCTCTGCGCTGAAAGCACAGAGCATGCTTGGGATTCTGTCTCTCCCTCTCTCTTCCCCTCAGCAGATCATATGCACGTGCGCGTGCTCGCTCACGTGCTCGCTAGCTCTCTCTCTCTCTCTCACGCTCTCCGACAAAATAAATCGATAAATAACTTGAATTATATTGACACTAAAAGAACTGAGTTTGAATTATATATATTTATAAAAGTTTCATGTAAAGAAATTCACAGAAAAATCATCTTATCACACTGATGTGGGATTTAGAAACATGGTCAAAAGAGTAGGCAATGTCAACATAGTGGCCTTCTATGGTCACCTTAGGCCTCAGAGATATGAGAAGAAAGACAGCCTCTTGGCCAATTTCCTTTATATGTAATTTTAGGTATAAGTAAATGGACTAGACCAACTGAGTCACACAGAAGATAAACATGCCATCACATATAGCCTTTACATAGACGAGAAAACGGAAACAGCAAGACTTCGGCGATAGTTAGTGCCTGAATTCATGAGACCAATAGCACTTCATGCTTGTTGATTCACGCTGCGGTGGGTTCAGCAGCTCCAGCAGCAAAATGGCTTGTCTACTAATATGCTACAGAGACCAAAGAGCCCTTAGTCCATTCAGAGACTGCAAGAATGTGATTTGAACTAGCAAACTTCTCCCATTCCACTACAATAACCCATCTCCCCTTGTCTTACCTAAAACTGCTGTGCAGACCTCATTTTCCAAATTATTTCCATGATCAATGAACTTCTTTCTAATCTAAAACCTGACACATACCTGAGTAGATTTCAGGTCTGTTAAGCACCAGGAGCAAAGGAAGAGGACATACAAAAACAGTCTCATTTTCTCTGAGAAAGTGAACAGACTGGAACAGAGCCCTGGACCCAGAGCACTCAACCAAGGTTCTAACACCAGTTTTTCTACTTGAAGCAATTCCCTTGGCCTCCAAGGGCCTTCTTTTTTTCAAAATGATATTAAGATACTTGCAAATGGGGTCACCTGGGTGGCTCAGTTGGTTGAGCGACTGACTTCGGTCAGGTCATGACATCACGGTTTGTGAGTTTGAGCCCCACATCGAGCTCTGTACTGACAGCTCAGAGCCTGGAGCCCACTTCACATTCTGTGTCTCCCCCTCTCTCTGCCCCTCCCCTGCTCATGCTCTGTCTCTCTCTGTCTCAAAGATAAATAAAAACATTTTAAAAAAATTTTTTAAAAGATACTTCCATATCTAAAAGTCTATGGTTATGCCAGGTATCTAAGCCACTGGAAAGCCAAAGGAACAGCTGGTCAGCAGCAAATGAAAAACCGCAATCTGTGAGGAGCTGCAGTTATCCAATCCCCACCCAAAGCACCCTAATTCCAGGTCAGAACATGGTAACTTGGACTGCCCAGGAAGTGTGCTGTTGACTAAGAGATATTTGCATATGCATACTTCCTAATTTACTCAGTCAAAAGTCTTTGATGACTACCACCCAGACCCTGAAATCAGGATTTCCATCCATAGGTACAGAGACTAAAATACGACCCAGAGGGTTAAAGTTGCCTGCAAAAGTCCACAACTGCTTTGAAAGTGAAGGCCTCGTCCACCCTTATTCCCACCACATCTGGCAAGTCTTTCTTAGAAGCAAATCGGAAATACATTTTAGAAAAGACATGGATAATTTCATGTATACACATCTCTGGGAGTTTCTACGTGGAGCCTCATTCTTTGAAGATCATAGAGATTTTTTTTTTTTTACTAAAAGAACCACCTATGTCAACTATCTCTAGGTGATGTGTTTCACGGAAGATTAAGAGCAGAAAACTAGAGGGACCAATTTTTGGTTTTTTTTTTAATTTTTTTCAACGTTTTTTATTTATTTTTGGGACAGAGAAAGACAGAGCATGAACGGGGGAGGGGCAGAGAAAGAGAGGGAGACACAGAATCGGAAACAGGCTCCAGGCTCCGAGCCATCAGCCCAGAGCCTGACGCGGGGCTCGAACTCATGGACCACGAGATCGTGACCTGGCTGAAGTCGGACGCTTAACCGACTGCGCCACCCAGGCGCCCCAATTTTTGTTTATTTCTAAAAAGCCAAACAAACCTTCCAAAAATGGTTATCTGTCATTTGCTTTCTAAGCACCCATGCCCCCTTTTGATAACAGCCACAATTTTCATTCACAAGTCATTTCTGCTGCTCTGATCAGTGGACCCATGTCTTGATTCTAATGGTTCCTTTTCCTCTAATAATCATGTTTCTTCTTGAATCAGTTTGCAGATTTAAATAAAATTGACCATTAAGATCTGAAAATTTTAAAAAGGACAGAAAAAGAAGGCATGGAATGTCCTCTTCTTAGTCTGATTGTTTTAGGATATCCCTATAGAGCTAATGGAGGTGAAAGCTGCAAAGGATTTGAAGGGTCCTTTCCCTTGCATAGAAAGACTTAGGCATGTAGTGCAAGCTCATGCAATGTTGACGTCAAGCAAAAGAATATAACCAGATCTTTCATCTAAGTATCAGGAAGAAATCAGAGGTGTTGGGTGGGGGTGGGGGTGGGGAATCTTGGACAGCTATGCACTAGCTTTTTTTTTTTTTTTTTAAATATCGAAACCCTGATTTTTATTCAGAAGCAAGGCTTTAAAAACTACAATTCCCCGTCTCTCTCGTGTGGAGATATAGTAATGTGACTGTGTTTGGGCCAGTGATTTCTCAGAACATGTGTTATGCTGGCTTCCAAAAAGGCTCTGTAAAATATCCAACTTGATGAAATGAAGAGGTCTGATTAGATCCTTATTTGTAGCATTAGGGAAAGAAGTCTTAACAACCACCTATTTCAATAAGCCACTAATGCAAGGAATGTCTTAAGGAATTGAGAATTGTTTGCAAATGCACAAAACAAAGAAAAAATCTTCCCTACATGTTAAATTATGTATCACTCATAGTCTGCAGATTATATCACAGTATTCATAACGATGGATGTCACCAGGTCCTACTCAATAAGCAGAGTGGTTCTTCCACACCTAAGACTGTACTGGGTAGACCACTGGCAGACTGTCAGCTTGAAGGACTAGAAGGCACTCCGAGTTCAGCAAGAATCTGCTTTCACAGAATCTGTCCTGTTCAAAATCTTCTTTTATCCTTCATCCTAAAAACCAAACTCAGCGTTGTACTGTATTATATTATATTATATTATATTATATTATATTATATTATATTATATTATAGTCAAGGTTTTTAGAAACTCCTGGTTAAAATGGGAGTGTGTATTCATATTAAAAATGAATGAGTATTTCCATATCTACCTTTCATCTTTAGTTAACATGGTGTGCACTAAATAAGCCAAATTTTTCAAGGAAAAGATGTGATGCTTCCTACTAGTTTCCATTTGATTCAAGCATCAAAGACCCATACTAACACCTCCCATCTTTTTTGGTTTTTTACTTCTCAATTCTACATACCACGATTCTCATGACAACTTTCACTTCAGCCAATATAATACCTCACAGGAGGCAGGCACTCAATAAGTATTTGTTAAGATGGTTTGAACATAACAAACATATTAACCAAACATTATAGAAAATTAGCCTAAGGGTTCTTCACTAAAAGAAATTCCTAGTTAAGGAGCCTCTTTTCGATCCTGACACCTTTTTTTTTTAACATGTTCTTTATTGCCAAGTGAAAGGATACATACAGCCTTGTTGGCTAAAGAGTACCCTTCCCCACATCACTGGTATCAAACGGTCATAAATCACAATTTGTCCTTGTCATGAGAGAAACTGTGTCAACTTGAGCTTGTATGCTTTATAATGCAGCCGTAAGGGTAAAATCAGACAGAAAACTTCAGTGTTTGGTTAAGAAACATGGCTATACAGAAGCAGGAAATATTAAGGGTGGGAATTAGAAACCCATTATATCTCTGCACAACAGTAAACTCCTGGATGGAAGGCAGGATCAGACTGGTCTACTGTGGCTTTCATTTGAGAGGGCTTAGTTTTGCCTGACGAAAATATAAACCCAAAGCTCTGTAGCTGTAGTGTCAACATGTGTATTATTATTACTTTGGGTTGCATTTCCTTTCTGCACACCGGAAGGGATGCTACCCATTCAAAAGTCTTAAAATTCAAATTATTGAATAGGCCACTGGCAGACTGGAGAGACATGGAATCAAGTTGACTTAAGAAAATAGGTGCATGTCTCCTATTTTTCCATTAGTTCCACTATGACAATTTTCAGAGTCCAAATAAATTACAGAATACACACATGTACTCTTACTTAATACTTCACATGCCTTCCAAAAAGTCTTAGAAGACTCAGGGAGTCCTATATCATTTCTTTGGGACTAGAGACACTGCCAAGGACTGCAAATGGATGAGGCACAAAAGAGCACTCCAAAACGAATTCCTCTGCTTTCCTGAGCCAAAGGAAGTGAAAAGAAAGAGACACTCTCAAAATAATTCTCTACCAACAACATTCAAAAAACACAAATATTTTCAAGACAGTTAGGAATTGGTGGCTAGATAGCAAAGGGTAAAACGACTTGGAATTGATTATGGGATCACTAGAAAGATCTGAAATGTTCACTGAACATTCAGATCCTCAAAACATGAGATGTTTTCCTTGAGAAAGAAAGTGAAACTACCAAAGGTTTACCAGCTGCAGGATTTCAAATGCAGTTATAGGAACACTGGTCTCCAATGACTCAATTTGCAAAGAAAAATCTCCCACACAACCCACACATTAGACAAGATGACATATACGCCTATTTCAAAACACCTTAAATTTTGGATGAATGGCCTTGAATTCTGGCTTGAATTTACCTCACAGACAATAGCTTGCCAGAGAAAACTTTACAGAGTTGGATCCTATTATTTTACACACCAAATCCACAGCTCAAAATCAATGCATCTGGATAACTGAATACATCTGTAATTAGTGATAAGCATTAAAACTGAGTATGCTAGCAGGTGCCTGGATGGCTCAGTCAGTTAAGCGTCCAATCCAGCTCAGGTCATGATCTCACAGTTCGTGGGTTCAAGCCCCACATCAGGCTCTGTGCTGACGGATCAGACCCTGTAGCCTACTTCGGATTCTGTGTCTCCTTCTCTCTCTCTGTCCCTTCCCTGCTCGCATTCTGTTCTCTCTGTCTCTCAACAATAAATAAATATTAAAATTAAAAAAAAACTGAGTATGCTAGGAGCCTTTGACTTCACTATTACTCAGTTTATTTGTACTGTGTGAAATGGCTTTCCTATTCTGAGTGTGGAATACATAAAACTGCACCTTTTTCCGACTTCAGCCAGGTCCCGATCTCGCCGTCTGAGTTCGAGCCCCGCGTCGGGCTCTGGGCTGATGGCTCAGAGCCTGGAGCCTGTTTCCGATTCTGTGTCTCCCTCTCTCTCTGCCCCTCCCCCGTTCATGCTCTCTCTCTCTCTGTCCCAAAAATAAATAAAAACGTTGAAAAAAAAATTTAAAAAAAAAACTGCACCTTTCTGAGCTGCCATGCATCTACACATCCCTGCACACCCAAAGGGCAGTGTGGTACAATGGAAGGAGCCTAGGCTACAACCAGGAACAGCTCTGCAATGATCTTGCTGAAGCTCTGTGCGGACTAGGTGACTGATCTAGGCATAAGTTGTTAACTTATTTAACAAACATTATTTGAACTTATGTGAATACAAACCAGTCAGAAACACAGCTTCACTCGGCTGTGAAAAAGGGAATATCAGACAGAGTTTAAAGAAATGGTTTTAGAATTTCATGAGGCAATGAAAGCACATTGTATCCAAGTGACACAGTCCCACTCCTCCTCCTCAAGTCTCAGCCACAGTGTTAGATCTGATACCCACTGCAGTGAGCGCTGTGAAAATCCCATCACATTTGCCACCACTAGGTGAAGCCTCTTCTCTCCTTGTCTGTAAAATCCATTAAGGCCAGGATTTTCTTCTTTCTAGCACATAGAAACATCCTCCGAATCTGCATAGGTATCGGCACATGGTAAGCACTCAACTAAATACTTGTTGAATGAGTAAAGTATCTTTTAATACTTAAAATTACTCTGGATCAACAAATAATTTTGCATTTTAGTTAGAAGACTGAATAATGAGATACACTCTGCCCATAAAATCACATGATCAGCCACTTTCAATTCCTCAGTGTACAGACTCTTAAATCTTCTAATACTGCATCATTATATCATTCTTCCTAAATAATTGTTACTTACATCTATCAGTTATTTGTTAAATAATAAAATCCTCAAACCATAACATCTCCTTCCTATTCCACCATCATTAAGGAAAATAAAATATTTGAACTTAGAATGGCTTGTTTTTAAGAAAACTCATTCTCTATCTACATTAGGTTACTCCTAAGAAATTCTCTCAAATCATTTCCTCCAACCTAAATTCCATACTCTTTTCCCTAACTAAGAAGCTAAATAAATAATCAAGAGTTATGTTTAAAACATGGAGGCAAACATTTCCCTAAAACATTTGTTCAAACAAAATCTGGACGATTTCGTTTTAAGGGCAGCAAGATAATCATGCCTAGTATCTTTCGGAAGATCCTTGTAGCCCCCTAGCCTGGGACACTAAATGAAAAAGACTTGGGTCACATGCTGCAAACATCACTAGGCTCCACTCGCTGTGAGTCATTATTTTCACACACTGGGTCCCAACTATAGATGCCCTTATAGGCGTCCTCTGCAAAACAAAAACAAAAACAAAGCTAGAGCTTTACTAAATCACAAGTTCACATTTATAGAATGATAGCTTCCTCACAGGCCTTCCCTACAAGTCATATTCCAAAACTGACCATCTAGTCTCTGTTCCTTCTTCAGGTACAGTCTCTCCCTTACCACATATATAGTCTTCTCCACCAGAGGAAAGGATGTACATCTGGGCACTCAGCATATTGTGTCCTGCTATGCCAAAAGGATGTCATATGTTTAACTTTGTAATTTAACGATTCTCTACATTCAGAAGTGCCAAAACCAAAGGCTTAAAGTCTTAAGTGACAAAAACCAGAATGTGATCCCTAGTCAGACTTCCCATCTAATACTGTTTCTGGTATACACAGTGACTTTTAAGACATAGAGCATGATGATTTATAGTGAAGGCATCACTATAGTACACAGAGTATTTATTTCACTGTGCCTCACCTCCCTCCTACTCAAAATAGAGTGGGAGGCTCTAAGGTACTTTAAAACTAGGGTAACTTATGACAAAACAGTCACAAGTCATAGAGACACATGTCAGTCGTTATGTTATCAATACTTAAAGTGTCAAATTCTCTAAGGTGAAAAAGTCAAAAAGAGCTTCATTCTTCCTCAAGGAGAATCAGAAACTAGTATGTTCAAGAGAGGATTTCCATAGGAGAGCAGCCCCTGTCTCAGACAACACCTACAATAAACATGTTTATGAGCAAACAGTATCAGAAAAGCATATTGTGAGTCTTGGAAACAGCATATGCCTCATTTCATGGGGGTTGCTATGGTGCTAGGCATTCTTTTTTTACTGCATCTCAGAGAAATAACTGTAAAACGAGGGTCTATAACCAGCATATAATACAATAAACAACAGCATCAACTTCTGCATCCTTGTTGTAAATGGTTTCCCTATGCTTTAATTGAAAATGTAAATTTAAATGCCTTGCATGTTTTCTCAAAATAGTTCAGGACAAATTCTCTTCCAAGGAAGATTTCTGTATTTACCATCTCCATCTAATACCCAAAGATTAGAATTTATAAATCATAAATCAGGAAACCCCGCCCCCAACACACACTCACACTACTTAGTAAGAGAGGCGGTATGACAACCAAGTCCCTGAATGAATCAGTGAAACGCACCGAGGGGTGGCACAGAGCAGCAAGGGCGGGCATCACAGCCTTTGTCCTACCGTTCAGCTAAGGCCTTTCTGAAAGCCTGTACTAAAAATAAACGAAAACAAGAAGCAATAACACAGTTGACATAACTTTCCTGAGGCTAAATATATAACAGATCTCGAGTAATGGGCTATATCTTCAGGGAATTTAAAACTCTCATAAAAAAAAAAAAATTCAAGTTTCACGTTCAAGAAAAGGTTCCAAGTTACAAAATGAGTCTTCTTAAATTGCTGGTTCCTATTCACACTTCGACCTTAACAAATGTTTCACTACTTCCTTCAGTCATTTTGGACTCTTCTTTCTGGAAAACACTCACTACTTCTCATGGACAGCTCAGCACCGATGTAAGCAAAACTTAATTCACCTTAAAAGATGTGAATATTTAAGAACAGTGGCCATCCAAGTCATAGAACCTTCATCCACATCAAGGCAGCTAAGTTTGTGAGTTCAATTTTCTACTCCTCTCCCACAGTGTCAGAACTCAAGTTTGTAGATATTTCTACTTATTCGGTCTATTGTTTAATAAATTACCCTCTCAGAAGACATAGTAAGATGGGAGTCAAACAGAACTTCAATAACATCATATTACATTTCCCAACTAAACTGTTTATGTACATTTCCATAAATATCTTAACTTTGTAAACTAGGATATGAAATCCTTGAAGAAAATGTCCACATCTTCTCTACTCTAGCAAGATACATGCTCAACACAATTTCCAA
Organism: Prionailurus bengalensis; assembly: GCF_016509475.1. Classification (NCBI taxonomy): domain Eukaryota; kingdom Metazoa; phylum Chordata; class Mammalia; order Carnivora; family Felidae; genus Prionailurus; species Prionailurus bengalensis. Next base: position 29,457,591 of record NC_057344.1, on the reverse strand, counting down.
ATTACCATTAATACCAATTAGGACCATACACAATGTTGAAAATTCTACTTATAAATTATCAAATATATGCAAACAAAATCACATTAATAAAAATCAATTCGTTTTAAAGTTGCAAAACTAGTATGTATAAATACTAAATAAATACATATACGGGATAATTTCTAAAATTAGTTGTAACTCCTTATTGCTACTCTATATTCACAATGAAATCATCAATAGTAAGAAATAGATTCATCTCTCTACAGAAGGGTCATTTTTACACATTTTCTCCAACAATTAGCCACACTAGCGTATTTAGTACCATGAAGATTAAAAGTAGCTGCGTTGAAAAACAAATTCTTCAACTTAGTAAAATGAATGTTTATTCTTTTTCTTATATATATTTATAGAATAGAAAAAAAAGACAGGTCTATTTTTACTCTAATCTCCATGACTCTCCACCTGTTCACTGATGAGATAAATGAAAATTGATCCTTTTTTCACCTTTTAATATATTGTCAAGAGAAACAAGATTCACCATTATATAAGATATGTACTAGTATAAAACAGTATACTATTTTACCTCCCCTTTGTGCATTTACCCACTAAACAAACATCTGTTGCCCACTATGACCGAACAGTGTGTTAGATACTGGGGTTCCATCTAAGCCTCCTTATCTGGTTTCCCCTCCTTGCCCCCATCTCTCAAGCTAGATGTCCCAGGACTCAGCCCCCAGTCTCATTCTCAAGTCAGTCTATGCCTGCTTATTTGGTGGTCTCAGTCTCCTGGTTTAATCAGCATCTACTGTATGCCGACAACTCCCATATTTATATATACTGCAGACCTCTTTCCTGAACTCCAGATCCATATATGGGATTGCCTATTCTTCTGTCATTAGATGTCTTACAGTATCTCAAACTTTTAACACTCTCAACACTAACTCCAGATCTTGTCCATCAAGCCTGCTCCTCTCACAGCCTCCCCTATCACAATTGATGGCAACTTCATCCTTCCAGTTTATCAGGCTGAAAACTTGAAGTGATCCTTAACACCTTTTTCTGTCCTTTCCCACATCCACACTATCAACAAGCCTATTGGCCCCATCTCCAAATGACAGCAAATCCACGATGACTTCAACATCACTTTCACTGCTACCACCTTGATCCGAGCTACATAATCTCTCTCCTGTAGGACTTCAATGGGGTAGTCCCCCACTTCTACCCTTGGCATCCTTCAGTCTGTGTTCAACAATGTAGCCAAAGCCACCTACATGAAGTCTCCTTGAAAGTCCTGGAATGTTCCTACCATAGAGACTTTATTGTGGCTCCAACACAATTTCCCCAGTGATACACATAAGTAACTCCTAAGTGCTTAAAGTCTTTAATCAAATATCATCCTCCTAATGAGGTGTACTCAGATAACCTATTTAAAACCTGCAAACCACCCCTGCCCCTGGCACTCTCAATCCTTCCTGACCTGTTCTAGGTTTTCATTCATCACCTCTTAGAAATAGAATGTTTTCTCCCACTAGAGAATTGAAATCTTTGTTTTTTCCCTACAGATATATCAGAATATTCGGAAAAATAACTGGCACATCAAAAGTCCTTAATAAATATTCATTGAATGGACACATAAATTGAAGTTAAGAATATAGCCCTCACCTTCAAGTATATCCCCCCAAAAAGTGGGAGAGAGACCAGGAAAGTAAAGATTGCATTTCATTAGTAAGGACTACCATAGAAGCCAGCATGAAAAACCATGCAAGACTATAAGATGTACATTTTTCTAACCAAGATGATTTTGCCTATATGATTTCTTACTAAGCTTTATTAATAGCATATAAATTAAGGAACAAGAATTATGTATTGAACTACATATTTGCAAATCCATTTTCTCTTTTCTCACTTAACTGTTATCATCTGAATAAGAAGTAGAAACAGCTAGCCTGGTTTCAATGAGGGCACTGTTTTACCAGTGTACCATGATCGGCAGAATAACAGCCCTCCCAAGATGTCCACATCTAACCCTGTGAATAGATTATGTTACATGGCATGCAGGAAGTAACACTGCAGATGGAATTAGGGTTCCTGATCACATGACTTTAAAATAAGATTATCCTGGGGTTGGCTGGATGGCTCAATCACTTAAGTGTCTAACTTGGGCTTAGGTTGTGATCTCATGGTTCGTGGGTTGAAGCCCTACATGGGGCTCTGCGCTGACAGTGTGGAGCCTACTTGGGATTCTCTCCTTCTCTGCCCCTCCCCACTCTAGTTCGCTTGCTCTCAAAATAAACAAAAACTTTTGGAGCATCTGCATGGCTCAGTCAGTTAAGCGTCCAACTTCAGCTCAGGTCATGATCTCACAGTGAGTTCAAGCCCCGCGTCAGGCTCTGTGCTGACAGCTCAGAGCGTGGAGCCTGCTTCAGATTCTGTGTCTCCCTGTCTCTCTACCCCTCCCTTGCTCATGCTCTGTCTCTCAAAAATAGACGTTCTAAAAAAATTTTAAAAACATAAATCTTATTCAAATCTAATTATTATTTTTTTCTTTCTCTTCCCTGAGAAGCATCTTTTTTCTATGCTGTTACTTCTCTATTACTCAACTACTTAGTGCATTTAGTGATTTCTTTTTTTCCCCCAGAAATACTCCTTTCTAACAATAAGCTACTAAAACCAATTTTGTAAGTAGATACAAAAAGGATACATCCTGAAGAGCTTTCCTAAGAAGGAATCCACAGGTAGCTAATTTGGTACAAAAAAGTGCTGCGATAAAGTAAGACAAAGTCAAATATTAACAATTTACTGAACATAAAATCTGATTATATAAAAAAGTACCTCTTCCTAAAACTTCAAAATATTAACAAATGGGGCACCTGGGTGGCTCAGTTGGTTAAGTGTCCAACTTTGGCTCAGGTCATGATATCGCTGTTCAAGAGTTCAAGCCCCACCTCAGGCTTTGTGCTGACAGCTCAGAGCCTGGAAACCACTTCAGATTCTGTGACTCCCTCGCTCTCTGCCCCTCCCCTGCTCACACGCTCGCTCTCAAAAAATAAACATTTACATATATAGTTAATAAATAGGACAGCATGTAAAATAGAAGTGTCAGACGTAGCTAGACCCCAAGATGTTAATGTTTTTTTAAGTGTTTATTATTGTTGAAATGACAATTCTAAAAGAAAAAACTACCATCATTTTCTTAACAGCATATAATTTATTTGTAAAAGTCAACCCTAAAAAACACATGAATTCCATCATCATCTCAGGAAGCAGATTCTATGCCAATTTTTCCTAAATGCTAAATGACACAGGCAGCAATAAAATATGCAGAGAAAGAAACATGTCACAGAAAGATGTGACAATTTTGATAAATGATGATAAATTGTGATGTAGAATGGCAGTTTGTAAGCTGCTGTTTTCAAAAACATGTGTTTTAAGGATGATTTTGCCAAACAGAATTTTGGAGAGATATTTTGTATAAAACCACTGACAAGCAAAATTGATACCTTATTAAAAATTAGAGTGTACTGAGCTTTATATAAAGTCATAGTTCTACTTTGAATGAAAATGCTTTTGAGATCCAGTCAGTTCCTTAAATGTTAAATATAACCTAACCTAGCAATTCCATGCCTAGGTATAAACCCAAGAGAAATACAAACATACACTCACACAAAAACTTGCCTATGTGTGCTCATAACAGTATTAATCATAATAAACAAAAAGTGGAATCAACCCAAACATCCATCAACTGGTGAATGGATATACAAAACATACCAATGCAATGCAATATTATTCAGCAATAAAAAGAATAAAGTACTGGTACGTGCTATAATGTGGATGAATCTTAAAAATATCAAAAGTTAAGGAAGCCAGTCACAAAAGACCACACATCATATGAGCCCCTTTATAAGAAATGTACAGAGTAAGCATATCCATGGACACAAAAGTAAATAAAGTAGTTGCCTAGAGTTGAGAGTGAAGAAGATATGGAAAGTAATGACTAAGAGATGTTGGGTTTCTTTTCGGGATGATGAAAATGTTCTAAAATTGTGCCTGGTGATGGTTGCACAACTGTGAATTGTATGCTTCAAATGGGTGAACTGTACGGTATGTGAATCATAGCTCAATAAAGTGGTTAAAAAATACCAGTTTAAAAGACTGGTTATGTTGTAGCTATTTATAATTTATGTAGACTTTTATGGAGTATAAATCCCTAATTATCAAAATGCTTATTACTGTCCCCAAACTTCACATTTTTTTCATATAAAAACATCTGCCTATTCCACTATAAATACTACAGGTTACGAAAGGAAGAAAATGCTTCTAAAATTAAATGGTATTTTCAAAACAGATTTGTCCTTAATATATTTCATTTGGAAGATTTGCATGTGAATTAATCACACTGTCCATTAGCCATGGTTACATTCTGGATCTCAGATACATATTCCCCAATACAAAAGCCCATCAACAGACCATTCCCCTCCCAGCACAAGCTGCAGAGACTAAAATTTTAATAATTACTTGAATTTTACAAAGTAATATTAAAGAGGCAAAACCGTAAGAAAAATAACCACAGGAAGCTCATAATTTTAGAACAGAAAATATTTTTTAAATAAGCTCTACGCCCAGCATGGGGGCTTGAACTCACAACCTCAAGGTCAAGAGTCACATGCCCTACTGACTGAGATAATCAGGCATCCCTAGAACGGAAAATATTTTGAAGATTCATCCACTTCAGGATTACTGAAACCTCAACACTTGAGAACTATTAACTTTATAATATTCTCGTATTATTATTTTGGCTTACTATTTCTATTTACATTAAGTTCAAGTAGATTTTTCTCTTTTCTAAAATTCAGCCATAGTTGAAACAATAATGAACTCATAGGCTTGGTAAGCTACATTATTCTAAAAAACATTAAAATAATACACAGTGATATTTAAAATGCTGACACATATCACCTAAAAACATCTTGCACATGATCAGTCTTTAACCAGCACACTTTGGGAAAAGCTGATCTAGTTTTATGGATGAAGAAATTAAACTTACTAGTGGTTCTTAAAATTCTGTGTACATCAAAATTACCTAATAGGCTAGTGTTAAAATTGAGATTGCTGGGCCCCTCTCCCAGAAGGTAGGTCTGGGCTTAGGTCTGAGAATTTACTTTTCTAACAAATATCCAAGAAGTACTGACGTTGCTGGTCCAGGGATGACTTTTCAAGAGCCACTGACTAAAACCAACTTAACCTTAGAGTCAGACGAGAACTTAAACTAGAACTCAATGTTCTCTTACTTAGATGCTCTATAATTATACCCTCTATCAAAAATGCTTAAATTTCAGGGGTGCCTGGGTGGCTCTGTTGGTTAAGTGTATGACTTTGGCGCTCAGGTCATGATCTCATGGTTTTTGAGTTCAAGCCCGTGTCGGACTCTGTGCTGACAGCTCAGAACCCTGAATCTGCTTCAGATTCTGTGTCTCCCTCTCTCTCTGCCCCTTCCCTACTCTCTCTCTCAAAATAACAAAAAAAAATTTTTAATAAAGTTTAAATTTCACTGAATATAACTTAATTTTATTCTTTCAATAAAGGTGATTATTAAATACTAAATAAAAGATCAGGTTTGTAAACTTTAAAGGCTTCTTAAAAGAGTTGTTATAAAATAGTAATTAATAAAGGTTTTAGAAAAAGAACACCACAACCCTCTTTAAGGACGCCCACATCCATGTTTTTGTTCACATACCCTCCCTTACCCCTCTAGATAAACACTATCCTCTCTTTTGTTCCTTATCATTCACTTGCTTTTCTTCATAGTTTTATCACAGTTGTATCTCAAAATGATCTATTGTTTAGGCTGTGTGTTTTGAGCTTTACACTGTACCGTTTTTCATGCAAATTCCTTTTTTATTCAATATCATGTTCTGAGATGCAGCCCTGTGGTTTTTATCAATAGTTCACTGTTTTCATGGCTGAACAGTATTTCATCTACAAGGAGAAAACTCTCAAACCATTTATCTTTTTATTTTGAAAAAATTATAGGGATACAGGAAGTTGCAGAAATAGTACAGAAATGGCCTGTGTGGCCTTCACCCAGTTTTCTCCAAAGGTTACATCTTACCTAATTACGGTACAATATCAAAACCTGTGCATCAGCTTTGGTACAATGTATGTGTGTAGTTTTATGGCATTTTATCACACAGCAACTCTCAATTTTTAAAATCACTGTTTTGATAAATGTCTGAGGGTTTTTTCCCCCTCCAATTAAAAACAATGATTCTAAGTATCACAAAAACCAAAATCCAAACACTGACAAAACCAAATGCTGGCAAGAATGTAAAGTAACAGGGACTCTCACTCATTGCTGCTGGGAATCCAAAATGGTTGTACCATTTTGGAAGACAGCTTGGCAGTTTCTTACAAAACTGAATATATTCTTACCATATGATCCAGCAATTGTACTCCTTTACCCAAAATAGTTGAAAACTTAGGACCATGCACAAACCTGCACATGGATGTTTACAGCAGCTTTTTCATAATTACCAAAACTTGGAAGCCACCAAAATGCCCTTCAGCAGATCAATGGATAAGCTGTTGTATATCCAGACAATGTCATATCATCCAGCACTAAAAAGCCCTCAAGCAATAAAAAGACAAAGAGAAATCCTAGCTGCATATTACTGAGTCAAAGAAGCCAATCTGAAAATGCTACATACTGTATGATTCCAACTATAGGATTATCTGGAAAAAGCACAACTATGGAGACAGTAAAAAGAACAGTGGTTGCCCAAGGAGAAAGGAATGAATAGGTGGAGCATATAGGATTTTTAGGGCAGTGACACTTTTCTCTAGGATACTATAATGGTAGATAATGTCATGACACATTAGTCAAAACCCATAAAATGTACAAAGCCAAGAATAAACCCTGATGTAAACTATGGAATTTGGGTGATGATGATGTGTCAATGTACATTCATCAATTGTTATGAATACACTTCTCTGGTGAGCAATATTGATTATGGGAGAGGCTGAACATATAGGGGGACAGGCAATATATGCAAACTCACCCTCAATTTTGCTGTGAACCTAAAACTGCTCTAAAAATGAAGTCCATACACTTTCAGCTATAAGATGAATAAGGTCTAAGGCTCTAATGTGTAAAATAGGAACTATAGTTGATAACACTGAATTGTGTAATTAAAATTTGCTAAGGGGTGCTTGGGTGGCTCAGTTAAGTGTCTGACTCTTGGCTTTGACTCAGGTCCTGATCTCATGGCTTCGTAGGTTCAAGCCCTGTGTCAGGTTCTGTGCTAGTAGCACAAAGCCTGCTTGGGATTCTCTCTCTCCCCCTCTCTCTGCTCTCCCCCACTCACATTGTCTCTGTCTCTCTCAAAAGAAATAAACTTAAAAAAAAATTGCTAAGAAAACAGAACTTAAATGTTGTCACTGAAATATACATGTATATGATACATATAAATGATATACTTACAAGTTTGTAGATAAAGAAGTATATGAGGTATTATTCAAATATAATTGACATATTTGTTTTGTGTGTATGGCAATTAGACATTTATATACATTGTGAACTAATCATAATAAATCTAGTTACCATCCATCATCATACCAAATTAATATTACATTTAAATTTTTTAAGTTTACTTATTATGAGAGAGAGAGAGAGAGAGAGAGAGAGAGAGAATGCATGCAAGTGAGGGAGGGCAGAAAGATAGAGTGAGAGAGTGAGAGAGTGAGAGTGAATCCCAAGCAGGCTTTGTGCTGTCAGCACCAAGCCCAATACTGGGCTCAAGCTCACAAATTGTGAGATCATAACCTGAGCAGAGATAAAGGGTCAGACACTTAACTGACTCATTCACCCAGGTGCTCCAATACAAGATTATTGACAGTATTCACCATGCTGTATACTACAATCCCATGACTTATTTTATAACTGAAAATCTGTACCTCTTGATACTTTTCACCTATTTTGCTCTTACCAATCCTCCTCCCCTGTGGCAACCACCACTCTGTTATCTGTATCTATCAGTCTGGATTTCTTTCATTTTTTTTTTTTAGATTCCACTTATGAGTGAAATAATGCAGTATTTGTCCTTATCGGACTTATTTCATTTAGCATAATACCTTCTAGGGTCCATCTATACTGTCACAAAGAGCAAGACATAATTCTTTTTTATGGCTGAGTAGTATTCCATTGTATATGTACATACAAATGTATAAATAAAACATACATCTTCTTTATCTGTTCATCTATCAATGGACACTCAGGCTGTTCCCATATCTTGGCTATTTTAATTAATATTGGAATAAAACAGAGACATATTTATCTTTTGGAATTTGTGTTGTTTCTTCAGACAGATACCTAAAAGTGGAATTACTCGATCATACAGCAGTTCTATTTTTAATTTTTGAGAAAACTGTTTTCCATAGGGGTTATATGAACTTACATTCCCACCAACAGTGCCCAAGGGTTCCCTTTTCTCCACATCCTTGCCAACACATTTGTTATTTCAATAAAAGCCATTCTGACAGGTATGAAGCAACATCTCATTGTGGTTTTGATTTATATTTCCTTGATGGTGTGATGCTGAGCATCTTTCCATACATCTGTCAGCCATCTGTATGTCTTCGTTAGAAAAATGTCTATTCAGGGGTGCCTGGGTAGCTTAGTCAGTTGAGAATCCAACTCTTCATTTTGGCTCAGGGTCATGATCCCAAGGTCATGGGATCAAGCCCTGGGTTAAGATATATTCATTCATTCATTCATTCATTCTCTCTCTCTCTCTCTCTCTCTCTCTCCCCCTCTGCCCTTCTCCCCACCCCCTATCCCCACCTCCCGGTCTCCCTCTCTCTAAAATAATTTTTTTAATGTCTATTTAGATTCTCTGTCAATTTTTCAATTGAATTTTTTTTGGCTACTGAGCTGTAGGAATTCTTTATATATTTGGATATTAACACTTTATCAGATATATAATTTGCAAACATCTCCTCCCATTCAGTAGTTGCCTTTTCATTTTATTGATGGTTTTCTTCACTGTGCAGAAACTTTTTGCTTTAATGTAGTCCCAATAGTTTATTTTTGCATGTGTTGCCCTGGCCTTTGGAGTCATATTTAAAAAGCAATGCTATGACTGATATTGAGGAGCTTACCACCTATGTTTTCTTCTAGGAACTGTTTTAAACTTTCAGGCTTTACATTCAAATCTCTAATTCATTTGGACTTAATTTTTGTATACGGTATAAGAGAGTTGGTCCAGTTTCATTATTTTGCATGTAGCTCTCCATTTTTACCAACGTCATTTATTGTTGATGTATTATATATTCTTGCCACCTTTATGGTAAGTTAACTGACCACATAAATATGAGTTTATTACTGGTACCTCTAATTCTGTTCCATTGATGTATGTATTCTGTTTTTATGCCAATAGCATATTGTTATGGTTACTATAACTTTGTAGTATAGTAGACATCAGAGAGCATTATGCCTTCAACTTTGTTCTTCTTTCTCAAGATTGCTTTGGCTATTCAGGGTCTTTTGTGGGTCCATAGGAGTCCTGGGATTTTTTTCTTCTATTTCTGTGAAAACGGCCACTGGAATTTTCAAAGAGATTGCATTGAACCTATAGATTTTTTAGGGGCACTATAGGCATTTTCATAATATTAATTATTCCAATCCATAAACATGGAATATATTTCCATTTATTTGTGTCATCTTCAATTTCTTTCATCAGGTCTTTTCACCCTCTGGGTTATATTTATTCCTAGGTATTTTACCTTTTCTGATGCAATTGTGAAGGGGATTATTTTCTGGTTTCTCTTTCTGATAGTTCATTATTTGTATATAGAAATACAACAGATTTCTGTATATTAATTTTGATCCTGCAACTTTACTCAATTCATTTATTAGCTCTAACAGGTTTTGCTGGAGTCTCTAGGGTTTTCTATATTAGCATCATGTCACCTACAAATATCAATAGTTTTACTTCTTCCTTTACAATTTAGATTCCCTTTTATTTCTTTTTCTTGCCTAATTTCTGTGGCTAAAGTTTCCAATACTATGTTAAATACTAGGGGTTGGGGATAGTGGGCATACTGGTCTTGTTCCCAATCTTAGAAGAAAAGCTTTAATTTTTCACTGATGATGTTAGCTGTGGGTTTGTCATATACGGCCTTTATTACGTTTAGGTACACTCCCTCTATATTCACTTTGTTAAGAGGTTTTATCATAAATGGATATTAAATTTCATCAAGTTCTTTTTCTGTATCTATTGAGATACGTTTTCTTTCATCTTGTTTATATGTATGTTTATCACATTGATTTGTACACCTTGAACCATCTTTGTAATCCTGGAATAAAACCCACTTGACCATGACATAGGACCCTTTTAATGTACTGTGGAATTCAGTTGGCTAATATGATGTTGAGGATTTTTTCATCTATGTTTATCAGGTATATTGGTCTGTAATTTTATTTGTGGTCTTATTATCTGGTTGTGGTATCAGGGTAATGCTGGCCTCATGAGTTTGGAAGCCTTCTCACCTCTTCAATTTTTTCGAATAGTTTGATAAGGGTACATATTAAATCATCTCTGAATGTTTGATAGAATTCACCTGTGAAGCCATCTGATCCTGGACTTTTGTTTGTTGAAAGGTTTTTGACTACTTATTTTATCTCTATACTAATAATGGGCCTATTCAGATTTCCTATTTCTTCATGATTCAAGATTAGAAGTCTTAGAAGATTCAATTTATCCATTTCTTCTAGGGTGTCTAATTTGTTGGTGCATAACTGTTCATAGTATTCGCTTATGAGTCTTTGTATCTCTGAGGTATCAATTGTAACTTGTTCCATTTCTATTTGTTTGAGCTCTCTCCCCTTTTCTCCTGGTGACTAGCTATAGGTTTATCAATTCAGTTTATCTTGTCAAAGAGCCTGTTCTTAATTATATTGATCTCTTGTATTCTTTCTAGTTTTTATTTCATTTACTTCTACTCTGATCTTTATTATTTACTTCCTTCCACTAACTTTGGGTTTCACTGTTTTCTTCTTTTTCTAGTTCTTTGGTGTAAAGTTAGCTCCTCTAATTTGAGATATTTCTGGTTTCATGAGGGAGGCCTGTATTGCTATGAATTTCCCTTTTATAACTGATATTGCTGCATCCTGTAAATTTCTGTAAATCATATTTCTGTTTTCATTTGTCTCTAGATATATTTGTATTTCTCCTTTGATTTCTTCAATGACCCATTGGTTTCTTAGTTGTATACAGTTCAATCTCCACATTTTGTGGCTTTTCCCGTGTTTTTCTAGTTGATTAGTAGTTTCACACCTTTGAGGTCAGAAATGATGCTTGATATGAATTCAGTCTTCTTGAATTTATTGAGATTTGTTTTGTGGCTTAACATGTGATCTGTTCAGAAGTAAATTCCATGTGCACTTGAGAAAAATGTATATTATGCTACTTCTGGCTGGAATTTTCTATATATAACTATTAAGTCTATCTCTAAGGCATTAAAGCTGATGTTTCCTTACTGATTTTCTGGATGATCTATCCAATAATGTAAGTGGGAGTGTAAAGTCCGCTATTAATTGTATTGCTATCACATTCTCCCTTTAGGTCTGTTAATATTTGATTTATAGGTTTTGGTGATTCTATTTTGGATGCATATGTATATATAAATGTTCTATCTTCTCACTAGATTGACCCCTTTATCATTAAGTGATGTCCTTCTTTGTCTTTTAATACTGTCTTTGTTCTAAGTCTATTTCATCTGATATCAGTACCTATACCAGCTTTCTTTTTCATATGCATGGAATATCTCTTTCCACTTCTTTGTCTGAACATGTCCTTACTTCTGAAGTGAGTCTCTTTTATGCAGCATATAGAGGAGTTTTTGTTTTTAATCTATTCAGCTACTCTACCTTTTGGAGAATTTAGTCCATTTACATTTAAAGTAATCATTGATAAGTATGTATTTATTGTCATTCTGATAACTGTTTTCCGGCTGGGTTTTTTTAGTTCCTCTTTGTCTCTTCTCTTGCTCTCTTCCCTTGTGGTTTGATTTGTTTCTTTGGTGTGATGTTTATTTTCTACATTTACTATAAGTTTTTACTTTGTAGTTACTATGAGGTTCATATACAGCATCTTATGTATGTAAAAGTTTATTTTTTTTTAAGTTGATTTATTTTGAGAGAGAGAGTGCCAGGAGGGGAGGGACAGAGAGAGAAAGAGAATCCCAAGCAAGGGGGCTCGACTCCACCAACTGTGAGATCATGACCTGAGCCAAAATCAAAAGTCAAAAGCTTAACCAGCTGAGCCACTGAGATGCCCCTGTAATATTTTTAAGGTGACAGCAACTTAAATTTGAATAAACTCAAAAATGCTACATTTCTATCCCCACACACATACATCATATGGTTTTGAGGTCAAGTTTTATGTTTTTATATAGCTCTTAATTATTATAGTTTTTTGTTAATTTTACTTTGTCTTTTGATCTAGATACTGGGTTTATCAATTATTAATATACCATCTCAGTATATATTTACCATTTACATTAAGATATTCCTTCCATATGTTTTCTTCTCATTAGAATCATTTCTTTTCAGGTTAAAGAAGTCCCTTTAACATTTTTTATAAGTCCTGTTTAGTAGTGATAAACTGTTTTAACTTTGCTCATCTGGAAAACCCTTTCTCTCTCCTTCCATTCCCAACAATAATCTTGCAGGGAAGAGTATTCTTTGTTGGAAGTTTTGGGTTTGTTTTTGTTTTTTATCAATACTTTGAATAGGTCATCCCACTCCCTTCAGGCCTGTACTTTCTGAAAAATCTGCTGGTAGTCTTATGTGGTTTCCCTTGTACATAACAAGTTGTTTTCTCTTGCAGCTTTTAAGATTCTGAACTTTTGATATTTTAATTATAATGTATCTTAGTGTACATTTCTTTAGGTCCTTCTTTTTTGGAGGTATCTGGGATTTCCAGACGTGAATGTGTGTTTTCCTCCCCAGATTAGGGAAGTTTTTAGCCATTATTTCTTCAAATAAGTTTTCTGCTCCTTTCTCTCTCTCTTTACCTTCTGGATCCTTATAATGCAGAATTTGTTCCCTTTGATATTGTCTTTTATGTCCCTTCAGGTATCTTTACTTTTTGTTGTTGTTTGATATTGTCTTTTATGTCCCTTGAAGTATCTTTACTTGCTGTGTTGTTGTTGTTCTGTCTGGGGAAGTTCCATTCCTGTCTGCCAGCTCACTGATCCATTCTTCTGCATCATGCAGTCAGCTGTTGAACCCAACTGGGGTATTTTTCAGTTCAGTTATTGTATTCTTCAGTTCAGAGACTTCTGTCTGGTACTGTCTTATATTTTCTCTTTGTTGGATTTCTCACTGTGTTTACATATTCTTCTCTCTAGTCCAGTGAGCATCTTTATGACCATTAATTTGAGCTCTTTTTCAAGTAAATTAATTACTTCCATCTCATAAAGGTTTTTCTGAGCTTTTGTCTTGTTCTTCCATATGGTATATAGCCTTCTGTCTCATTTTGTCTTATTCTCTGTGTTTGTGTCTATGTGTTAGGCAAAACAGCTACCTCTCCCAGTCTTGAAGGAGAGCACTTTTGGGTCTCAGAAGCACAATCGTCCCTGACTGCCAGAACCAAGCACTCCAAAGGCATCCTCTAGGTGGGCTTCTAGACCTGCCAACTGTAGCAAACCATAGCTGTGATGCAGACAGTCAGGATGCTTGCCCTGAGTGACATGGCTTTAGCTTAGGTGGGGAGCAGGGCACCTGCCTGACCAGCTATGGTGCAGGGTAGGGCAGGGTTCTTTCCCAGCTGGCTATGGTATGGCTATGATGTAAGTGAGGCAGAGTATGCCCACCTGTGCTAGCAAGCTGAAGTAGACTGCCACAGTGGTACCTGCCAGTGCCAACAATAGCAAGGCAATATGAGGTCACAAAAATGGCAGAGGCCAGCACTTCTGTCCCTGGAGAGAGTCCCAAACAGGTTTCTGCTCCTTGGGCAGTCACTTTGAGATTAGTACATGGGTCTCTTTCACACATTTTCTAAACACTTTTCTAACTGCTGCTTTTGCACTGGTCCTGGGGCAAGTCAATCTACACATGAGCCCTTTAAGGGTGGGTTCTCCATTCTCTACAGCTCTATAGTTCTCCCAGATGTAATCCTCGATGGTTTTACATTTTGAAGGCTTATCTCTCTGGATCAGAACCAAAAGTTTGGGATGCCTGATCCAGTGGGGCAAAAACCTCTAGAACCTAAGGGAAAGTTCCGTAGTTTTGAGATCCCTCCTCGCTGTGGGATACTAAGCCTGGGGTGGGGTTTTTGGCAAGAGCATAACCTTCTCTTCTACCCATCTTGATGTTGCCCTTTTGCCCTTTGCTGTGGAGATGCTGTTCATCTAGTTTTCAGTAATTTTCCAGAAGAAATTATTCCATTTGAAGTTGGGGATCTGTTGTGTCCATGGAGGGAGGCGAGTCAGAATATTCCTACACTTCATCTTAAATTGTCTCAGTGAACAGGTTAATTAGCTAGAGGAGAGGAATCCTTTCACAATTTACACATATACCAAATCATCACAGTGTACGTTTTAAATATCTTACAATTTTGTCAGTTATGCCTCAGTAAAGCTAAATATGTTAATGAGAAAAATAAGGCCTATTAAAATTTTTTTAAACAATTATTTTGTAAATACTTTGATCATCTGATTAGTTGTCTAAGACTTTCTCCAGAGTATGTACCTAGGAGGAGAATCGGCATCTTACACTTAAGATAAAGCCAAAATGCTTTCCAAATTTGTTGTAACAACTTTCTCTCCGGCAGACTGACTACAAGTTCCAAAACTCTATAGCAGCTGTTATTGCTGGCCTCAGTTTTTCCAATATGCTGAGAAATGGTATATCATAGTGGTTTAAATTTGTTTTCTTGATTACTCATGTTTATCTTCTCATGATTTTTGACCACTTATGTTTTCTCTTTGGCAGGGTACTGATTCAGGTCCTTTGCCTATTGTGTTTAGGGTTGTTGTTCTTTTCAGCATAGACATGTTCTTTATTCTCCATGCCGATCTTTTTTAAGTAATATATATTATACATATCTCCTCCCAGGTTGTAGTGCTTTTGTTGTTTGTTTTTTTTTTTTTTACTTAAGTCCTTTGATGAATACTGTATTAACATAGTAAAATTAACTCTTTTTCTTCATGGCTGATGCTGTGTTTTTAAAAAAATTCTTCCTTACCTGAGGGTTGTAAAAAAAATATTTCCCTGTATATTTTTTCTAACAGCTTTCACCTTTGTCTTATACAACCTGAATTATTTTATGCACGACATGAGGTGGTGTCTATTTTTTTCCATATTCATAACCAATTGTCACAGCACCATTTATTGACAATTCTGTTTTTCCACCTAGCTCAGAATTAGGCCATTATAAAGAAAGTTTCCAGAGTGTGCTCTTGGTTTCTCTATTCTCTTATAATCATCTATTTTTCTATCTTCTCAGTACCACAGTGACTTAATTGCTATAGTTTTATAGCTTAATATCTGGTAGGTCAAATCCCCCATTCATTTTTCCATTTCCTAATGTAAGTTAAAAATTAGGTTGTATGTTCCATGTTGGGTAGGGAGGTAAAAGGATTTATTTGATTTTAGTTTCATAAAGTTTCTAAAACAATTTGAGGAGAATCACATCATTAGTAGATTGAAATTTCCTATTATTTTTTATTCTCCCTTCACTTAGGTTTTCTTGAGAGATTGAGCAAGTGAGAGGGGGCAGAGGGAGAGAGAGAAGGGGTAGAGAAAGCAAGCGAGCAAGCAAGCATCTTAAGCAGGCTCCACGTTCAGCACAGAACCAGACACAGGGTTCAATCCCACAAACCTGGGACCATGACCTGAGGTGAAATCAAGAGTTGGACTCTCAACCAACTGAGACACCCAGGTCCCCCTAGGCTTTCTTAAGTGTGTTTGTTTTATAAATTTCTCAATACAGATGTTGCCTATATTTGTTAAGAGCTATTTCTAGGTAGACTTTATATTTATGACAATACTATAAATGGTATTCCATTGCCTTTTCTCAATAGTTATAGTGCAGCACAGAAATGTAATTGATTTTGTATATTGATTTTGTTCGCAGCAGACTTGCTAACTAACCTCTTATTCATTCTAATACTTTACCTATAGATTCTTTTGGTTTTTCTACATGGACAAACATCTTCAATGACTAGTGTTAACATTACCTCTTCCTCTTCAATGCTAAGAGTTCTTACTTCTTTTTCTTCCTGCATGATTTTAGTTAGGGCTTCCTAAGCAAATGATGCAGAGAAATGTTGTCTTGTTGGTTAGTAATATCTTATCTCCAATATTAAAAAGGAAGGCTTTCTATTATTCACCAGTAAATATTCATGCTTGCTCACTATATTGTACACCTGAAACTAATATAGCACTGTATGTTAAATAACTGGAATTAAAATAAAAACTTAAAATTAAAAAAAATGTTTGCTTAATGTCTATACCTTCTAATCATAGTTTGATTTTGTATTATGAATAGATATCAAATTTTATGGAATGCATTTTCTATAGTCTACTTAGATGTTTAATAAAAATGTATTAAAGCATCAATAACATCTCACACTGTTCCAGACAGCAGAGATAAAGCAGTGACAAAATAGATAAAAACATTTGCTCTCAGGGAGCTTATCTTCTATTAGAGAACAAACAAAATGGATAAATAAAATGTGTAGTACACTTTACATATTGATCAGGAGAAGAGACAAAAATGAAATAGGGAATTAGAGTAGGTAGTTTGGGGAGGGGACTGCAATTTTGAATCCAGTGGTGAAAATAGGTCTTACTGAGAAAATGACATTGACAAGAGCCTTCAAGCTGAAGAAAGAGCAAATGCAAAGACAGTATGGAGGGAGTACTGTAAGGTGATATAAATTTCTGATACAATTTTATTCTAAGTGGGTTAATTGGGAAATAAAATGTTAATATGCTATTTTAGTTATTCCCTATCATAAGCAATGAAAGCTTAAAAATCACACATGAACTATTAACAAAAACAGATGAAAACATTAGTATTGTTAAAAATATTAAAATAACCATTTTAACATGGAATATAGAAATAAGTAATAAATTATTCTTTTTTTCAAAGTAAGTATCATTAGAAAAGTTTAATTTGGGCCACGTGAACCTGTCAAAAAAAAAAAAAAGATGGGAAAATTATAAGTGGAAAAAATATTCACAAGACCTAAAACTCATGATCATTCTTACAGAAAAAGAAAAGAAATAGTTTCAAATTTGTGTTTCAGAAAGTCCAAGCTAAACATGGGCACAAAATTTTCAAATTAATTTTAAGGATACAACAGAATAAAGACTGAGCCACTCTAACTAGAAAAGAAATAAACCAGTTAAGAGAAACAAGAAGCATATCTAAAAATGTAAAGATTGCCTGAAAGAGAATAAGGAAACTCCTAAGTTCAAAGGTCACAAAGGTGTTCTATGGAATACCAGGTTGTGGAATAATAGGTGTTTATGGGGGCGGTAAGTAGGTCAAACAAAATTGATCTGGTTTCTGTATGCAGGATATCTCAGAGTCTTTAAAAATGCCACAGTGAATTATGAATCACTAAACCAGTTTCCAGGGGTAAGGTGTTGGGGTACAGAGTAAGCATGAATAAATACATAGCCTTTCCCATGCCAGCTAGATCACAAAACCCTTTATTTTAGGCAAAAACAAAGCACTGTTAGAGAAATGTTGCCCTAAAGGGAGGCAGGTCAGATGAATTTCATAAAATATTTTGAAGAGTTTAAGGAATGCTTTAAAAAAAAAAAAGTTAAAAAGGATTTTCTGGTTGCTGAGGGGTTTTTCTTTTAATTTATTATTGGCAGAAAGCCAGCCAAAGAAGCAGTTGGACTTACAATCCAAAGTATGTAAATAAAAAATACAAAAGAGAATAAATCAAAAGTCTGACACATTTTACTGAAGAGAATATCTGGATACAAATATTCAAATAAATAACTGAAGTAGTCCAAATAGGCTAAATCCAAGAAAGATAAATATAAGGGATGTTCTAGGCCTAACTGATAAATAAAAGTAAAATAAATCACCAGGATGGATTGTATGCAACCTGAGCTCTGGATAATTTTGAGAACTCAAATTTGTAGGCAAAATTAGGTATAAAGGCCTACAGCTAGCCCAAGAATTGGTCCTACAAAGATCCAATAAACTAAAACTCAGCGTGGATTTGTTTGAAGTATAGGATATCTCGATGGAATTTCTAAAATAAAGAATAGAGTCTGACACTGAAACAGGAATAATCTAAAAGAAGAAAAGCCGTAAGAACAGCTATAGAATCTATATCGATAGAGTCTATAGATTCTGTAAGTGGATCTAGATATAAAACACCTGAAATTTTTTGAAGTCGTGAATAAATTGAGGCAGAAAAGCATGTTTACTTAGACTTTCAACATGCCTTGAACCACATTCTAAAACAAAGACTTTAAATATTAAAGTACTATCAAAAGAGAGATTCTGTCCCAGATAGCAAATTGGCTTGGTGGCAGAAAACAAAAGGCCGACATAAGCAAAATTTCAAATATAGTTCATCTAGGGATTTTAGTGTGAACACTTGTCTCATTTTCACAATATTGAAAATGGAGCACACAGCAAATTTTCAGCTTTAGAAGTAAGCAGGAAAATGTCAAGCTGCCAGGAGTAAGTGAGGGTCATCTAGCACAATCCCAGTAACAAGAAGCTCCAGGGCCAGTACCAACCATGACAGCTCCCAGTCAAGGATGCTGACCCTGTGTCAGACACCACAGGAGGCATTTTATTTGCATAACTTTGGTTAGTCTTCGCAAATTCCTCTGGAATTATCATTTTATTCCACTAGCTTACAAACTAGACAATTAAAGCTTAGAAAGGAAAGCAACTTCCCCAAAGATCATTTAGGTATGTGGGTAGAGATACAGTAGCTACTAAGTGGTAAAGCTGAAATTCAAAACCTGGCAATGGGCCCCAGAAGCCTTACCCTTAACTACTGCAGCAAGCATGCATCAAATTTAAGCATGCATCAGAAGCCTCTGGAACATGTGTCAAGCACACAAATTGCTGGGCCCGATCCCCCAAAAATTCTAATTAAGTAGAGTTTGTGGGTCCCAAATTTTTATTCCCAACAAGCTGATGTTTGCTCGAGGGACCACACGCTAAGAACCACTGTACTACACCAAATGGTCTAAGCCACTGGTGGTAAAACAGAGGAAGAAAGAGATTACAGTAAGGATGGCCCCTGGAAAAAGAAATTCAAGGTGAAGAAAGCTGGAAATACAATTAAGGAAAGAAGAAACACAGCAGCCAGTAACTGAGATCAAGCTAACATCATATAGAAATGTTATTGGGGGTACCTGGGTGGCTCAGTCAGTTAAGCGTCCAACTTCTGGCCAGGTCATGATCTCATGATTCCTGAGTTCAAGCCCTGCATCGGGCTCTGTGCTGACAGCTCAGAGCCCGGAGCCTGCTTTGGATTCCGTGTCTCCCTCTCTCTCTGCTCCTCTCCTGTTCACGCTCGGTCTCTCTGTCTGTCTGTCTGTCTGTCTCTCTCTCTCTCTCTCTCTCTCAAAAATGAAATAAACATTAAAAAAAAATTTAAAGAAATGTTATTGGGCCATTTGCTCCCTGGGTGGGCAGAGTCTCCTCTGGACATCAAAGAACTTAGAAATATTCAGACAAGTTCTGAGCACAGTGTAAATTTAGAGGTAAAAAGATATTTCCATGTTCAAGAACACTCCTGAACCTACCACAAATCTTTCCCACCTACAGTCTAATGCCTGGAATTCCTTTAAAAGGAAACAAAACATTTTATCATAGTCTGAGATGGAAACCTGAGAAGGAAATAAGCCCTAAAAAGTGAATATATCATTGTCCAGGTTTCATTCAAAATGTAAATGACTGCTTATAGGTTAGCCTTAGGTCTAATGGAATATGGCATATCTAATTTTCTTAAAATTGCAAAAATTCAGTGCAATACTTTGGAGAGGAAGCATGGTGCTTATAAAAGGCATCAAATCTGGTGTCAGAAGTCCTCTATTTGGGAATAAATGACTTCTGACAAGTCATTTTCTTCACAGAAAATGACTTCAGAAAATGACTTCATAATTCCTCACAGAAGTGTGAGGATCAAATGTGGTCATACCTATAAAAGCATTTGGTCAGCTATAACTTACCTTTTCAATTATAAGATTAATATTTTCTGGACTGGTACATTTTATATATGCAGTTACTAAATGCACATTGTATTTACGTTTATTATGTATATTGATGCCCAATGTTACTTATGAACAAGAGACACCTCCTAGGCTCGAAAGACAAAGGCTCCAAAAAGTCAGGCATTCCTGAAGTCAGATGAACATTGAGAAATCTCATCACAAGTCTGAACACAGTGGGAAAAAAATCTAGAACTAAAAGAGACTATACACCGTTTAGTATTTTAGACAAAGACAGACAGAACAGGATTGAAGAGAAGTTATCAAGTTCATCAGCCCACAATGAGGCCAGATCTCTGGCTTCAGAGGCTGCAACCAGCATGTTCTTATGAGGAAACTCTAAGGGACTTTTATGTTTCTTTTAATGAAGAGCTGACTGAGAGCTGCTGTGGGGACATCATACTCTGAATCCTGAAAAAAATAAAGTCTGTGTTCCCACAGCTGCTGAGTTTTGGGTAAGTTTCCTTCACCCAAAGGTCTGAAAATCAAATAAGTAGAGCTCAGTGCTACCCGGTAGTACAACAAAGTATGTTAGAGACCTACGTTCTTCTTCATCTGCTGATGGCAGAGACTCAGAAGAGGAAAGAAAGCTAAGAAGGACATGGCAATGGCATGAATGGGGGGGATGAGTCCAGCAGGGCTCTGGCAGTCTTCAAGACTTTAGGATAATTGCTGGCACATTTTCATTAGAGAAGGTTCAGGTCACAAACTGTAATGATATTAATCTTTAATCTGTTTAAACAAGGCACTAAATACTAGGTGTCACTGGTCACTTCATACTAAACAAAGCCTACAAAATTTTAGATAAGCCTCAAGAAGGTATGAATTTCTAAGAAATCTTTGCCTAATCCAACACCAAAAGTATTTGCCAGAAAAAAAATGATACAGTGGGCTTCACCAAAATAAAAAATATGCGTTCCAAAAGATACAATTAAAAGAGTGGAAAGAGAAGTCACTGACTAGAAGATATGTGAAAGTAATATATCCAATAAAGGACCTGTATCCAATAATAACAAGCGTTGGCAAGGATGTGGAGGTTCTGAATCGCTCGCGCACTGCTGGTGAAGCTATACAATTGGAAACCGCTACTTTGAGACATCAATTTACCATCTGACCCAGCAACTCCACTCCTAGGAAACGACCTAGGTAAAAACTGTTTGCACACATTAGCCATAACAGCCAAAAAGTGGAAACAAGTCAAATCGCCATTAATTGGTAAAATGCAACGGAGCCATTCACATGAATCTTCTTCCTTAGAACACATGCCACAACGTGGATGAACCTCAAAAAACAGGATACCAAGAAGCCAAACAGAAAAGACCACAGACTACATGACCTCATTGATATGAAAGGTCTAGAAAGGGCCAATCTATAGAGATAAGAAGTAAACTACTGCCTGAATGCAGTTGGGGATGGGAATGAAAGTAAGTGCAAACAGGAACATTTCTTTTCGGGGTGATATATATTATAAAATAGTATACTATAAATACTATAATGGTTGCATACAGCTCTACAAACTCACAGATTTTACTAAAAATCATTAAACTGTATACTTTAAAAGGGTGAATGTTATGGTGAGTTATATCTCAACAAAACCAGTTAAAAATTAACGCATTTTAAAAAAAGAAGCCATGGACTGCCCTGACTACAAATCTCATTAGGAAATGTTAATGTATTTATATAGTAATATCCCACTTATACTGATGTCACACTTCTAGAAAACTTGACTCTTAGGATGACAAGGAACTCAAAGAATAAAGCACCTCCCAACAGGGAATCACATGGCCACTAGGGAACACATACTCTTCTGACCACAGGAGGAAATGCGAAGTTCTCGGCTCACCCCTCCCCCATGCCTGAGATTAGAACTTCATGACCTGTAACAGGCACCAGTACAGGGCACCAATTTAATGAGCCTAATTATCTAGATTTCCCTCAGCAGCTAACATTTAAAAAGTGACCATTAATACAGAGTAAAAAAATCAGCATCCAACACTATCAAAGCACAACTATCGGGGTCTAACCAGCCTCTCACAACTCAACACCAAGGGCAGGGAACCCATGATTTTTTCAGGACTCTGGCCAACGGTGTAATAGCAGCTGTTATACAATGCTGGAAAGAGAATCAGTATTTCTCCAAATGAGATCATCAGAATGGCCATGGGTGCTTATTTATGATAGAAACTCTCTTGCCTCATACCCAACCTACTGAGTAAGAATGCCCAGGAATGATTCCTGAGTATCTGCATTTTTTAAAATTTCTTTTAACGTTTATTTTTGAGACAGAGAGAGAGGGACAGAGCATGAGCCGGGGAGAGTGGTGGAGAGAGGGAGACACAGAATCTGAAGCAGGCTCCAGGCTCAGGCCTGTCAGCACAGAGCCCGATGTGGGGCTCAAACTCATGAACCATGAGATCACGACCTGAGCGGAAGTCGGACACTTAACCGACTGAGCCACCCAGGAGCCCCTGAGTATCTGCATTTTTAACAAGGCACCCTAGGGAACCCCTGTGCACATTAGAATTTAAAACGTTAAGAGACCTAGTCTTAGAGAATATTTGAGATGGAACCTTTATGCTGGTCTGATCCCAACTTCCTATTTTGTAGTTAAGAACATTTTGGACCAACAAATTAACATTATATTCCAAGATCCCCAAATATTTCTTTAAACTCATTTTTAAAAACTAGGACTCTAGGAGTGCCTGGGTGGCTCAGTCAGTTAAGCATCTGACTGTTGGTTGCAGTTCAGGTCATGATCTCACAACTCTGGAGTTCCAGGCCCACATTGGGCCGTCTGCTGAAATGTAGAGCCTGCTTGGGATTCTCTGTCTCCCTCTTTCTCTCTCTCAAAAATAAACAAACATTAAAAAAAAAAAAAACAAACAACACCTCGACTCTAGTCCCATAAACTGTCAGGCATATTTTACAGACACAGAGGACTCTATAATGTACCTTGGAAATATTTTCTTCAAAGATTGATGAAGGTAAAGTGTTTAATCTTTTAAAGGGATATATTTAAAGGGATATAATTCAGAGCACCTCATTACCTGAAGGTACCAACTAAATGAGTCACTATATATTTAAATTATTTTGACTTGTTGGTATGTTCAGTTTAATTATTGCACTTTTTTCCAAAATCTACCTTTTTTGAGAAAACACATAGATTATCTGACCAAAAACAAAAAATTGGCTTTCCTACAAATCACTAGCATTGTCATTATTTGCTCTGAAGACCTACATCTCCAGTCCTACAAGTCATATTTTTTTTATTAACCCGATCTTAATTCTCTTATGTGTGAGTCCTAAATCACAAGCTAGCAGGCATAGCTCTTATACAGAACCCTGCAAATCCAAATGCTTAAACCGGTCCAGATTGTTACTTCACAGAAACCTTTTGTCCATAGCCTTAATCACATGTGCAGCTTCAGTGAAACTATCTGTATTCCATCTGTGTTCAGTTATTTTGTCATGTTTTTTAATGGGATAAATAATGCAAGCCAATATCAGAACTCTCTATATCCTAGAATATTGATCTAATGGCTTGTCTACTACAAGGCTGGTGTCTGATGTTTTCTTATAGTAGAAATAGAAAAAAGAAAATCTTTCCATATCAGTGATACATTGGGCTTACTGAGGTAGGAAATATTCCCAGTACTATCGTACCCAATTCTGGTGAATGATACTGCACTGATATTTAACAGTAAGGAGAAAAAAAAAAAAACACCTAAATAGCAGACATGTTCCAAACTGACAACCAAAAAGAATTTAGGATGAGCAGATCGAAACAGATAGAAAACATAATTACAGTAAGACCTCTTACACTAGTGACATTCAATCCATTCTTGTATGCAACATTTTGATGATCTCAATCTTTTTTCTCTTCTTCTTTCTATACTGCTATCTTTTTTTTAATTCCTGATAGATTGTGAGAGACCTAACATATGTCTTAAAAACAAATCTATTTTCTGCTATTGAGAACTATTCTTCAAACCAGGAAGCCATATTCTGGTACATGTCTCTTCACTAAAGACACTGGTTTTATCCTCGGGTGAAAAGAATGGTGGGCTGCTAACTCTTCCATCCCACGAAATTCTTTCTTCTCCTCAACAAGGATGTCAGCAGCTTTTGGTTCCCTTGGCTCCATTTATGATGCCATCCCTGCATTTAAAGAATGTTTCTCAAAACTTAAGTCAGCAAAATCATTAATTAGAAGTATACTAGTTAGGACAAAAGCTGGATTTGTGTTTGCTTCTGTTCTGTCTTAAGGAGGGCAGGGAGGGGTGAATACTTATTAAGCAAATTAATAGTAAAACTGAGAGCAAAGCCCAAAATACATACACACCCTTTAGAAACTAATGTGTTAACAGATTGTTCCTAAAATGGTCATGCTTATAATGAGCCTCTTCTCCCTATTAAGGTTGCCAGATAAACGAAAAATGACAGACTTCGGAGGGGGGGGGGGGTTTTTGTTTTAGTTTTTATTTTTTGGTGGGTTTTTTTGGACAACTGAATGTGTGAGGAAACAGATATTTTACAAACAAGAAATAAAAAGGTGTTTGATCTGTTTTTCCCTGGTAACCTGTTGTCCCTTCTCAACGGAGAGGTCAGTGAGCTTCCACAACACTATCTCATAGACGTCACATAAAAAGTTCAAAGGAGAGGGTCATAGTAGAAAATACCTTTCAAAACTCAAGTTAAAAGAAAGTTGAGATCCTGGTCCCTCTGGTTTTTGTGACACTGTCTTCATTGCACCCCCTCCCATGCCATCCCCAGTATTGCCACCTATCAGAACCAAGGAGATTCTAACTTAATACCAAGTAACAAAAAGTAACTCCTTCAGGGGCTCCTGGGTGGCTCACTTGGTTAAGCAGCTGACTCTTGATTTCATCTCACAGTTTGTGAGTTTGAGGCCAGAGTAGGGCTCTGTGCTCACAACAAGGAGCCTGCTTCAGATCCTCTGTCTCCCTCTTTCTGCCCCTCCCCTGCTCACCCTTTCTCTAAAATAAACATTAAAAACAATAATAAAAAAAAAATTTAAATGTTTTTAAAGGAACCTGTGCCAAGCTTGGGAGATACTCTTATGAAACCCACACTAGAGGAACTCTTCATCTGCTCATCTCTGCCAAAAGGTTCATTTTCTACAAAATAGTTCTTAAGCTTGTTCAGTAGTACATTTCTGCCAATAATCACATTTCCTGCTTATCACCTTTTGAGATCTTCCTGACTTCAGATACATACATAATGTGATTGAATGAAATGACTATTTTTAAGTGAGGTAATGGCAATGCAACATACACTAATGATTTTTGATTGAAGGGATAAAGGCTGGTCAGGGCAATGTAAAAAAAGAGTGAAAAGAAAGGCCTGCAACCCAGAAGCTCAGGAAAACTGGACAGGGATTTGAATGAATGTGCCAGGGAACAAAACAATGGCTAGGAAAAGGAATCAGAACAGAGCAATGGTAGCTTTAGTAAGCATGGACTCAATGCAGGATGGATTGCTCTTAGTAAATTTTTGTCCTAAAAATAACATGGAAAAAAAATTTTCAAAGACCTTAAGAGAAAAGCTGGCTTAGGGAGGATAGTAAGAAAAAATAAAATGGACTAGATGCAGAGAAATGTCTTCGACCTGAATTTCTTTAAGGCTGTAAATATCTGCTACCTAAAGTTTTCCTTTCTGTAATGCATCTGTTATGCCAAGACTCCTCACTCCTATAGTAGCTTAGTTACACATAGTACAAGCCACACTGTTTATGCTGATGACATCACTTATTCATTCATTCATTCACAATTACTGAATTCCTATTGTGTGTCACGCATAATGTCAGCGATTGTGTATATAAAGTTGCAGAAGACAAACGCTTTTTACAATAGCTTACAGTCCATAGCTACTACGGCATTATAGCACGGAAGCAAAAAATAAAAGGGCTTTAGGGATCCGTGCCAGAAAGTCAGGCCTCCATGCCTACCCACAGCTTTCTCCAGCTTGTAGTTCCAAATACCTAGTCTACAATTTTCTACTCATTTCTTTTTAGGTGGGGACACAACACTTTCTCATACGCTCAAATTTTACAATAAACTGAAATAAGATTCATGTTTCTAAATAGTACTCTTGGTACGCAGTTCATTCTGACACAGTCATAAGGCAGACTGAGACAAGGAGATGCCTCTCCCCCTATTTACCTTGGAAAAACGTCTGGGGAGATAGAAGGAAGGCCAGTTAGCTTTCGGGATTTCTGTGACTAGGGCATTCCTCCACAAAAAGCAAAACCACATCTATTAACCCACTTCATTTCAGCCACCGAGCAGACATAAAATTGAAATAACTTTTAGTTACTGCCAATCTGGGATCTATCTAAACCAATGATCCAAGAATAAGAGGTTCCACAACCCACTGTCAAATTCCACTCCATTCCTTTCAATTCTGAAAAGTGTAAAATCTGCTCGCTTTGTAAGGTTCTCATTACTTGCTTAGAGAAATTTCAAATATCGACCCATAAATTATCTAAGTTTCATGGTGCCCTATTATAATCTTGGAATGTGACCATTCTCTCAATAAAAGGACCAAAAATTAATTTTATGTGCATTGATTTTTAACCCCCTCCTTTCCCTTTCCTTTCTAGCAACATCTTTATTGCTGAACCAATATCCTAGAAATAGATACAGGATCTGGATTCCTCTTCTTCACAGTCTGTCTCTGGTAAGAAAATAGCTGCATGCCATAAATAAGAGCAGTGATTTCCAATCTTCTGAAATTTGCAGTATCCTATCTCTGCTTAATTTTAGGTTACTCTTCAAGTTCTGCTTTTCTATTTTTCAGTTAAAGTGACCTGAGACCACAGTGCTGGAGACAAAGTACAGTTCTCATTGTTTTCAGAGTCTAGGATCCCTAAGAAAGTAGGCAGGGCCCATGACTCCCAGCCCTCTCTGATGACCTCTCCAACCTCACCCCTTCCCTCTTCTCCATTTGCACTCTGCTCTTCAGACACTAAATCGCCATGCAGTTCCCTGACCAGGCATTACCTCTCTCAGATCTGTGTGTTGTACATTTACAAATGCTGTACCCCTGCTGACACTTGGGCATAAGCATAGAAATTTTCACACCAAACTGCAATGTTCTGTTTCCTTGTCCATCTCTCTGAAATAGATTGTGACTACTAAAAATGGGGAGCATCCCCTACATATCTACAGTGCTTGGCATATACAAGCACTATATGCTTTCCTAAAATAATGAAGTGATGAATGAGCCTTCCCACGCCTGGGGCAGATGCTCCACAGTCCAGCATTCTATTGGCTTATCTGTTTTCCATAAAGATTCGGAGCTCCTCAAAAGTAGGGATGGGGTCTTTTTTCATACTGTAATGCCTCCTCTTGCTCCCAGAGAGTATTCAATAAATACTTGTATGTTAGGTAGGTAAACAGGCTTTTGGAATAACCATCATCAACTGTCAATGAATATTCAAGTGATACCAAACGAGATGAAGGTCTTCTAGAGTTCCAGGTTGGAGTAAGTCACATCAGAGCCCAACAGCCTCTCTCTAGCATGGACTCGCTAAAGCTCAGTTTCCTCATTTGCCAGAAAGGGATCCTAACAGTCCCAGACCTCACAGGGCTGTTGTGAGGACTAAGTGAGTAATTTATCTAAGTCTTTAGTGTTGGACACATAATAAGTGCTCAAATATTGTAAACTAGGAAAACAATGTGCAACTGTCGGTTATATTTCAGAATCTGAAACCCATTCCCGGTCCTGCCAGAAATGACACGTGTGGTCGTTTCCTATCAAAAGCATTCACCATTCTGAGCCAGTCACTGAGGCATGGAATCCAATTCCATCTATCCTCCTCAGTATTTAATCAGTTATTTTCCTTGGGACAGAGACCACATCAAATGTCATAAAAACTGACTTACAGAATCTTCCAGTAGTCCCCAAACCCATACTAACATTGTGGTAATCTGCCCAAGAGCCAGCCACCAGAGAAACTGATTGTGAAGCAAACACTTTAGTGGGTGTTCTGCCAAAGAAGAAAATTACTTGCCTTTTTTTCTTCAGAATAAAAGTGAGCATTTCAAAGATTATCATATTAAAAGGGCTGTACTACGAGTATTCCTTTTTTCTCAGCCACGTATTTTTCAGAGAAGTTCTAATCTATAAAATTGAGATCCCCTCCCCAGTTTCCTCTAATCAATGTCAAGGCAGGAAATGTACAGGCCTCGGAGCAGTGAGTTATTACAGACTTCCCAGGAAATGCAAATTAGAGAGGAAAAGGAATTAAAAAAAAAAAAAAGCTCACAGACTGAAGGGAAGGAGTGCCTCCCACCTGCCCACCTCTTTCACTCAATTCCAGCTTCTCAAAACCAAAAGGCTTCCACCTTTTTTTT
This sequence comes from Prionailurus bengalensis, assembly GCF_016509475.1. NCBI lineage: Eukaryota > Metazoa > Chordata > Mammalia > Carnivora > Felidae > Prionailurus > Prionailurus bengalensis. Next base: position 29,428,968 of record NC_057344.1, on the reverse strand, counting down.
TTTTAAAGCATCGCAGAAATCTGCCCCATAGCTTGCTACGACTGAGCCGGGTTGGTCCTGAAGTTTGCAATTAATGCAGTAATTAAAGCCCTTGGAAAGGGCTCTTGGTTCAATCAATGGTGTTTTATTTTCTAGGAGAAGAGGCTCTCTTTCTATAAAAACACAGGAGGAGGCACATTTAAAAACTATATTTCAATTGCAAACAACGTGGCTGTGTTCCCAAATGGCAAAAAGACGATGATAAGAAAATCACTGGGAGGGGAGGGGGGGGCAGGCCTGAGGTGGCACCAGAGGTGTCTTGGAAATTCCTTTCAGCGCTATTTGTGCTCTGCTGCTGTTCCTGCAGCAAAGGAAACTCATTAGAAAATGGAGCAAATTAGCAAAATTAAACAGATGGGAGCCCTGGGTCATATCACACCACTTCATTAATGCATCCAGGATGAACACGACAGAACTAAACAAAACCACACGAATTTAAAAGTTGAAAAAAGAAAAAGGAAGGTCTAGGTTTTTCTAGACTGACTGATAAAAGAAAGGTTTAATCAAAACAGACGATTTTAATAATTGATTTTCAGATGCAGGTCAAGACTAAAAGTAATCAAGTTTAAAACGTTTCCAGTTAAATAAACCTTTTTGCCACGTCTACAAAAATCATTCCTTTCAAGGTTCTTCTCTGTGACAGATATCGGAAACACAGTTTGGATGATTCCCCCCACCCCCCTCCGCTGTCTGGACCTCCTTCAAAAGGGCTCCTTCTTTGTCGAAGATACAGTCTCTGCTCCTGCCCACTACAACCAAACCTGTCGCCTATTTTCTAAGTGACTCGGCACCCCACCAAAATGATCTCACTTCCATCCTGGGAGTATAATGTCCGCCTTCTTTCCCCCAGGCCCCATCTTTGGACAGAGTATCATGAGGACAAGCTAGTGATGGAAGAGGCCCTGAGCTTAAAATACAGCTCTGACTCTAATTATTAGCGGATGAGGAGTTTGGGGTCACATATTCCTATTTTCTGAGCCTGTGTTTCCTTATACAAAATGAGAGTAATAGCGCTTTCTTCCAGAATTGTTCTAAGGATCAATGTAGATTTATAAATACCTAACCCAGTGCCAACCACTCATGACTGTTGTTCCCAAGGATTCTTTGCTTGACCAAACTTTAGTCAGGCTCTTGAACCTTCTCCTAGGTCCATCTGTATAGTTCTCTGAAAAATCTAGGTTTTATAAGAACTCTGCTATGTCCATTTAACTAGAGCCCCCCCGCCCCGACCCCACCTCGTAGCCTAGATATCTGATCAGTTTTTCATCCTCCACCATCCCCAAAGTGATATCTGATCATCCTGGCCAGTCTTCAGCAAGAATCCAGTTAAGTCAATTTGGCCAGAATCTCCCTCACCTCGATATTTTTTCTTAGTAATTTTTTTTAATGTTTATTTTATTTTTGAGAGAGAGAACGACTGGGTAAGGGGTAGAAAGAGGGGACAGAGGATCCCAAGCAGGCTCCAGGCTCTGAGCTGTCAGCACAGATCCTGACATGGGGCTTAAACTCTCAAACATGAGATCATGACTTGAGCTGAAGTCAGATGCTTAACTGACTGAGCCACCCAGCGGCCCCTCTTAGTAATTTTCTAACCACTGCCCCCAACCCTGCTTCTTGGCTCTAATTCCCTACTTGCCCATGCTGTATTGAGAATTAAGTCCAGCTCTACCCTGAGGTCTCTTTTCCCTATTGAACTGTCCTGAATAAAATCTGTTTTTACCTATTTAACTACCGTCCAGCTCTATTTTTAATGCTGTCCACCACTGAAGGTCGACTTCCAACTGCCCCCCTCTCAAAAAAGCCTATTCTGTCCCTTTCAAGTGGAAATGAGCTCTACTTCCTCTGAATATCTATATCATTTATCCATGACTTGCTCCTTTGACATTTTGCCAAAAGTAATCTTGTGGTGTAGTTATTTCCCAAGGCCCAGATACCTTCACAATGAGACCCTAAGCCCACTACTCACTGGCCATGCTTTCTGTATCTCTTTATCCACCACAGTTACAAGCACGGAATCTGTGACCTTAATTAATTCATAGTCTATGGACTTCTGCCAGTTCATTGTGGCTTGTTCTTTCTTTCCTTTCCAAAAGAACTTAGCAAGTGCCACACCTGATTGTGCAGATCAACCACCATCCCCCTCTCAGGTCTCCCCGCCTGGCACAAAATATACAGTAAAACAATTTTTTTCTCATTTTAATGTTTAATTAAAATATTCCATTAAGTTGTCTTAGAGGTTAAAAAGGAAAAATTACAAAACCCAATAATGAAGACTATTACAAGAAGAAATCTGAATGACCTGGTAGAACAGTCTTTCCACCTGGCTCTGAACAACTTCACAGCCAAGTTCTTAGCACCTTTTCACTCTCAATTATATCTTCTCTCTCACGATGTCAACCTTCCCCCACTCTGTGGGTGGGTACCCACTGCTTCCCTACAGCCCGTTAAACCCTTCACCACTCATTTAAATCATCTCTTCAGTCTTCAAAGAAGACTAAAAATTTTGGATGAAAAAGTATAATTATTAACTGATTACATCTTTCTTTTAGGGGAATTCCCAGTGACGTGAAGTCCTGACTCGCAGGGACCTACGAGTGAGCTTCTCTCTGTTGGGGAAGGATGGAAGGGTCTAGCAGGAAAGAGGGTAAGGAGGGAGAAGGTAGGTGCTAGACAGTGAAACATGACAAATGTCTACCACATTGCAAAAGAGTAAAGCCTTTCTCCCTATCTTTTCTCTCAGATGATCAGAAAATCTTAGTAATTATTTTACAGGGAAAAACCATATTCTAATAAGACTGAGTTGTGAATGAAATGAACAAAGTCAAGTACATCTACCTAGTCTCTCTGCTTTCTAATTTTTTCCCACATCAACCTGCAGCATCCTCCTCCTCTCATTTCCAGCTCTAAAAATAGAAAGGATGAAAAAATGGGACAAGAAAACCACCCACCAGAGGAAGCAGACCAGTACTTTTGAGTAAGAGACTTTCCAAGTGTGGTACAACCTACATTCCTGCCCAGTAACAGGACACAGTCCTGCCCTCTGCCCCATGGAAACCCTGTTCCTAACAACTACACAAGCCATTCCAGAAGGCTTTACATGGGCGGGGGGGGGGGGGGGGGGGGGGGGCAAAAAAAGAACTCAGTCAGGCTTTATGTAAGACATTCTAGTAGGTGTTGTCAGAGACCCACAGGAATGGGACCTTCAATCACCCACCCAAAACCTAACTAGGAAAATAAGTACATATACACCATCATCCACAGCTAACTGTATAATGGATACCAAACATATAGTAAAGGTAATAATTACAAGTCCCTCCTTGGACTGTGCTGTTGGCTTGTTGGTGGGGGCAAGGGTATTGATTCTCTGTCTCCCTTCCTCTCTGGAGTTCCCTAAGGGAAACAAACAAAATAATCAGTTGGACAAGTTCCAAACACCTACTTCCAAATCCCAAGTTCCTTTGGTAAAAAGTTCCTGGGTACAAAACTTAACCCCAAAGGCCCACTGAAGTTTCCTACTTTCTTCAATTCAATCTATGCTGGGTCTGTGGAAAAGACCAATAGTCCCCTCCAGCAAATGAGCCTCATAGACCCTGAGCACTTCCCCGTGTCCCATCCACACGGTGAGCAAGTAAGGGGAGAGGACCTGCCATGCACAGCAGGCAAGGAGGATGTCAAGCCATCCCTGGGAACACAAGCTCTTCCACATCTGGCCACAGCAGGGAAAGATGACCCAAAATGGCACATGGCCCAGTGAAAGGCAGATTGGATCAATCACATGACCAACTCCTAACATGGGAGGAGCTTGCAAGGAAAATGGTGACAAGAGAAACCGAAAGAATTCCCTCACTTTCTCTTCCCACATCCCAACAGCTAACTCTTGATAGCTTTTATTTCCCAGACCTGGGTTTCTAACATTCATAAATCTATTCCATCCCATTAATGATAAAGTCTAACCATGGAGGGCTTTCACAGTTACTTATGCACTTAGACATACACAAAATAGGCACACACAAGAGCTCCGCTAACACCTGTTACAAAGTTGGTAGCTGGGCAAGGTCCTAAAAGATGGAGAACTTACCTATCTACCATTGCATCTATATTACATAACCAGGCCCTGGCACATTAAAGCAATCAGAACTTTGCAGACCAAATGTGAAGGTCTCCTATAGGTTGAAATGTATATATCAACCTATATACATTTATTTTTAAATTACAGATTAAAGTACTCAGATGCCAGTTAGAGTCCTTGATATTGTGAAACTCTGGAAACGTCCCCAGTGCCCACAAATTCCCTGCCCCTGTCCACCAACTGCACAACTTAATTTTATGGCTTCATTGATCCTGGAAGTGCCAGCTTATGCCCTGTACTGGAAAGCCACTTGCTCTAGGAATGTATTCTCTTGTCGTTCCCTCTTCTCCCTAAGGCCCATTGTGTGCTCAGGAAAAGACAAAGACAAGGAACTCAGGTTAAACCCCAAGATGACCCCTTTTCCTTTTAATTTCAGCAACCACTTCAGGAAAGATGGCCTTTCAGAGAGGCTGAGCTGACAGATTGTAAAATACAAGCATGCATCATAATGGCAAGGTTCTTATTAAGCATGTATTCCTAGCACAGCATTTGGCCCATACTAAGTGCTCAAGCACAGTTATTCAATAAATGACTATGAATATGGAGAGCATAAGCAGTGCTGTGCTGAAGATCTTTTCATTGACTTTTAACATTTGGTTGAGAATTTAAAACTGGACATCCATAGGACACTGCTTAGAAAAGGTCAGAACATATTTAATTAATAACTTTGTATAGAGTCATATGCTGTAAAACCAGCAATGAAAATCAATGATACAGTGAACATGCTGGTTGTTTGACTGGAGAAGCATTTGTTTCATCCCTACCTATCCAAAAAATGTTGCAGATGCATTTCAAATGAAGGACACAGTAATGCAAAGAATCATCTGAGTTTGAAAAAGAAAGACCCCTATTCCCCTAAAATATTGCCAACTATGCAGACCAAAGTTTGCCCACACTGCAGGAACTACCTTAAGCAGAACCTCTAGAAACAGAAGTTTGAAAATTTAAAAATTCTTGCGGTGTTTCTGGCACTTCTCCTCGAAGATCTTAGTGAGGACTAATTTACTTAGGACCAAGACCAGATCCTGGTACTCAGAGGAACCTTAATTACCTTCATTAAGATAGATAAAAGTCAGACCACTGGTAGTGGCCAAGAAATTCCTTTGATCTGCTAAGAATTGCCTGAGAGCTAAAAAGAATATGGTATTGTAAAAGGATTTCTCAAATCAACAGCTCTGAGAATTTATTCTTTTTTTTGAGACAGAGTTTATGCCTTTTAAACACAACTATGAAAATATCCTGTCCACCAAATAAAGGAACACACAAATTAAGAAAAGGACCAAATTACATAAACTGTTTGGGGAAATACTAAATCTTCATAATAATAGCATTACAACCAGAACAAGATCTGTAATTATTTCCCAGCTTATAATCCAGAAGCAATAACATGTCAGATAAATTTGTAACATACTTAGGTACCACAATAGGTTTAATGGGTGGTTGCTATTAAATGTTAGTAATCAAAAAATGTAAAACAATTATAAATGAGACCAGAGACATGAATTTAAAAGAATGAATGATGGCTAAGATTATAGAAAATGACTATATTAGTACAGACTCCCAAGAGTATATGAAAAAAACCTACTTCGAGATTTAAAAAAAAAAAAAAAAAAAAAAAGGCATGTTTTCTGATAATAGACTTTAATCCAGGGTGTTATTCTAGTTTTCTCCTACTAAAACAGAAATTACATTTCTTCCAAGGAAAAGTGTTATTTTTTTTTTTTTTGATGAAAATGTGTAAGAACACAGAAATAACCTCTCCCCCATTTGATGAGGTACTTTCGCAAGAGAGTTTAATTGTATCTAATGGCAGGTGGGCCTGAGTTTGTTAGTATATAATCTATGCAAAGAAAGAGCAAATGTCTAGTATTGTTAAGATGCTTCCTGGTCTAATTATTTTTCTAACTAGAACAAATACATGCAACACGCTTCTGCAAATGGTTTATCACACACTCTGCAAACATAAAGACTCCTGTTTACCAAAAAGTGTCATCTTAAATTAACATCCTCCCTACATTTTTTTGTGAATTTTGTTGGGGGAGGGGGGTGTTTTCTCCTTCATAGGAGAAGTACACAGGTCTGAACACTTGTGACATGTGTCTGCACTCTGGTTAAGCATACACATCTCCTTTCCTCCAACTTCTCCATATCCCACAGAACAACTGTAGCATAGTCCGAGCAGTCAATGATCAATAAGTACTTGCTGAATAAGAGAGAGCAAGGAGTACATACTATTACTTTTATTATTTACATTATAATGGTTGTTACATATGTTGCCTTTCATTTTTTCTAAGAACTAAGGTAGAGAAAGCCTGCATTTAGTATACAAGGAAACTTTCTAACAAGTCTGAGTTAGTTCTGAATCTCAGCCTCACCAATTAGGTGTGTGTCCTGGGCAAATATAACTGCTCTGAGACTATTTCATCTGTAAAATGGGTATAATGATGCCAACCTCTTGGTTAGTTATCAGGATTTAGGGAGGTAATATATACGAAGGGCTTAACACAGAATGAGCAGACTAAATAAGCTCAAATCATTAGGGAGATGATAGAAAGAGCCATTATGTCCTTTTTTATGTAACTACAAAAAGGTTAGTTTTCATCTTGCTCAATTCCCCTAAGATATTCTAAATGCAAATTTTCTGCTCTCAGCCTGGTTCCACAGAGCACACAGCAAGATGAGAAATCTTCCCAAAGTCCTGAGACCAAACCACAGGAGCAGCCACTCTGCACTCTGGATAGGCAAGTGGGGTCTGGCAGACTGGTTTTTTCCTCTGTATGTGCGAGAAGGTTCCCTCGGGGTCATTCTGGGAATGGGGCCATCTCAATTCTCCTCCCCAAGGGCACCTGCCCCAATCTGCAGCTGCTTAGACTCAGGGCTTAGCATGCGGTGCAGAGAGGAGGGCTCTTCTCTCCTCCCCAGGAGAGCTGCAGACCACACACTCTCACCTCCTTGCTGCTCTGTCATCTGCTCACATGCTGCCCAGCTGCTCTTCTCCAAGTTCCCTTACTTGGTGTCTCATTATTGCTCTTTCTTGGAGCCATGCCCCAGAGTCCATTTGGAAAGGGCATATTTTCATTTAACTTTTTAAAGAAAGGTGTTTCTCTCTCTCTCTCTCTCTCTCTCTCTCTCTCTCTCTCTCTCTCTCCTCCTCCTCCTCCCTTCCTCTCTCCACTTTCCGTCTTTCCCCTGCCTCTGCTGCTGCCACCACATACAGCATTTTGCAGAAAGAACCCTTGCTGCAGAGCCAGCACAACTGAGCCTGAACAAATACTCCTCTCTGACCAAGCAACTTCCCCAGATGCAATCCATACCCGAGAGGGGCTGCCTGTTGAAGCAGGGCTGTCCAAAGTGTAGAAAGCATCAGAAACACCTGGACAGCAAGCAGCCGGTAGGGCGAGGACCCGGGGCTCTGCAATCCTGAAGAGCACCTGGCTGCTACAACGCTCCTAATGTGCACAACCGCACACTTGGGGCAGTACTCTGTTAAAGGACCTCTGGCACCCAGGTTAGGGGAATGTCCATTCATAAGGGAAGGAACAGCACAGCCCTCAAGGGGGTGATGCTCATCTTTATGTCTGCCTCTGCTGCTACCTCCCTCCACATCCCCAGCTACACTGTATCCTTGCTGCCCTGAGCTGGGCTCCATGAGAACTACCTTCCTCTTAGCTCTCCCAATTAACATCAGTAAGGCACTGACTATAACCTAGGTGCTGCACATACATTATCCCAGCCCACACTCACTCATCTCTAAGACAGACACGTTATTCTCATTTTACATCAAGTTTGGAAACTTCAAGAAACGTTCCCAAGGTCACAAGTGACACAGGGAAATCTAGAAGCCAAGGCCACATCCTCAAGCAGTATGCTACGTACCCTTCAGGCTCCAGCTCTTACCCTACTGGACCTCACCATGTCCCACTCCCCTCCTGGAGAAATATTAACGTTCATGTGTGTTGTTTCCTCAATCCAACAACGAACTTATTAGCATAGACCTTTTAGAGGCACAATGTCCTCTCTGGACACACAGCTGGGCTTGTTCATTGCAGGATATTGAAGACACAGTTTTGTACAAGTAGGTCTGACTTCAGTACTGTCAAAACACATCCAGTCCCCCTACCCAATCACTCACAAGTAAACTCTTTAAAGATCAACAAGAAAGTTGACTGCTAGCAACGGGTGCCCATTGTGACAGAGAGGACAAGACAGCCTCACTCAAGGGACAGTGCAACTAGCATTCTATCAGGCTGTACTGTTCTGAACCTTGTCATGCTTCTAACAGAGGAAATCAAATGACCTGAATGCAAATAAATGCCTCTCAGCAGCTGTGTGACCTTTAAAGTTCTGTAAACCTTTTTGAATCCTGGGTTAAAATGGGAATAAAATGATATACATTGGTGTTAAGGAGCTAAAATATGTAAAAATGTTTGGCACATAATAGAAACTCAATAAGCTCTAAAAAAATTTTTTTAATTAATCTTTATTTTTGAGAGAGAGAGAGAGTGTGAGCAGGGGACGGGTAAGGGCAGAGACAGAGGGAGAGACAGAATCTGAAACAGGCTCCAGGCTCTGAGCTGTCAGCATAGAGCCCGACATGGGGCTCAAACCCACGAACTTCGAGATCATGACCTGAGCTGAAGTCGGACACCTAACCGACTGAGCCACCCAGGCACCCCTAAAACTTTTAGGGAGTCTAAGGGCTCCCAAACCTAAATGCACACCAAAATCACCTGGAGAGATTTTAAAAAATGCAGAGTCTCAGGACACACTCTCTGCACCAAATGAATTATTCTCTCCAGGAGTCTAGCCCAGAAATCTCTATATTCTAGTCTGCAAACCATTCCTGCAAACCACTGGCCTGTGCAATATAAGAGCATCTGGTCCAAAAATCCATCCATGGTTCTCCAAGATGAACTAGACTGAGAAGCTGCTAAGGTCAGAGGTTTCACAGCTTTTCTTCCTATCTTTTGGAGATTTCCTTTTCAAACTTTTCCCCAATTTCCTTTGATTTATAATGTGTGGTTTTCATAAATAGGAGTCCTAGCTTATTTACACTGTATCAGGGTTAGGAATACCCAAAGTATAAATCATCACACGAAAACACTATTATTGCACAGAAAGGAAACAAATGAAAACAGGAAATTCAAAACCATTCCTCCCATGATGGTTCACACTCCACATGCAAATATCGCTATGAACACATCAATTCAGCAGCTTACTAGGCAATAAAAAGACTATGTAGACAGGCAGGAAAAATGCATTCAGTTACTGTCAGAATAATAACTTTGCATTTCTTGACTACTGTGCATTAAAACACTCTGTCATAGCTTCAGATAAAGGTAGCTCTCTGTCAACCTAATACACGGTCCAAGGACCTTTGGACTCAAATACTTTTTTTAAATTAGATTGATAGATGTCACTTCCCAAGTATTGATGTGACGATGCATTAAAATTCCCAAAGGACCTGGGTTCTACTATAGAGAGAGTACTTCGTTCTCAAGCCAACATGTCAAGAAAACTCTGAACAATTTTCCACTGAAGTGGCTTCCATGGTACATAGAAAGACTCTTATCTAAGGGCAAACACACTAACTAATAAAAGGGTGACCTTCAGCAACATTTTAGTAACACTGTATGTCACAATTTGATTTTTTTTTTCAACGTTTATTTATTTTTGGGACAGAGAGACAGAGCATGAATGGGGGAGGGGCAGAGAGAGAGGGAGACACAGAATCGGAAACAGGCTCCAGGCTCTGAGCCATCAGCCCAGAGCCCGACGCGGGGCTCGAACTCACGGACCGCGAGATCGTGACCTGGCTGAAGTCGGACGCTTAACCGACTGCACCACCCAGGCGCCCCCAATTTGATTTTTTTAAAAATCATATCTTTGTACAAACTACCCATTTCTCTCTCTCAAATAGTTATTTTTCCCAACTCCATGCCAAAAAAAAAAAAAAAAAGTCAGTTCTTAAAACAGGTTCCTACTACCATGTTTAAACAAAAATATTAGTAAAACTCAGACTTCATAATCCAGAGGTTGGTCATAGTACTTCAGCCCACCCCTGTCTGGGCTCCCACCCTGGCAAATTGGCCAGAACTGCTTTACGAGACCTCTATGCTGCTACCAACAACACACACTTTTTTTTTTTTTAATTTTTTTTTTCAAAGTTTATTTATTTTTGGGACAGAGAGAGACAGAGCATGAACGGGGGAGGGGCAGAGAGAGAGGGAGACACAGAATCGGAAACAGGCTCCAGGCTCTGAGCCATCAGCCCAGAGCCCGACGCGGGGCTCGAACTCGCAGACTGCGAGATCGTGACCTGGCTGAAATCGGACGCTTAACCGACTGCGCCACCCAGGCGCCCCCAACACACACTTTTAAATGTGGTGTTTTGGCAGCGGTCAGCACTCCAGAGATGCTGCCTTGGGCTCTCCCTTACCCATTCTCCCAAGTGACTTTCTAGGGACTCGGACGCAGCTCATAGATTCGAACACTTCCTCCATCCTGAATCCGCTTTAGGTCTCCCTTTCACTGTCCGGCTGCTCCCTTCCTGTCACCTCTCTCTCTTCTCTGCTTCATCTTTAAAGGTGGCTCATGCTTCCTTCTGCACTCTACCGCACCTTCTACCCACTTTCTCTAAGCAAGTGTACCTACCCTCATGGAGACAGAAATCCTGTCCTTGTCCAAAACCCCACATTCATAAACCCAACCTAGACTTGCCTTGTGAGCTCCATCCAGACAGGTGCTTCCCTGGCATTTCCACTGGGATATATCAAAAACACAAGGAATTGAACACTCCTTTGCCTGCAATATTCCCCCCACCTCATTCCCTATCACACATACAACTGTTCAGGCCAGAAACCCAGGACCCATCATCCCCAGCCCTTCTACAAGCATTCCACCTTCCTAACCAGGACTAAAAGAGACCTCCAAGGCAGTCTCAAATCTGTTTGCTTCTCTGCATCCTACTGACCCCACGCTAGAGCAAGCCCACATCCTAATCTCACTCGCAGCCCCACCTCAGCTCCCCACATGTACTGGAGGTCCCTTCCAGCCCACTCTGTGCAACAGCCAGTTGTGATACTTTGAAAATGGAAATCTTGGGGCACCTGGGTGCCTCAGTCAGTTAAGCGTCCGACTTCAGCTCAGGACATGGTCTCACGGTTCATGAGTCTGAGCCCCGCGTCCGACTCTGTGCTGACAGCTCAGAGGCCTGGAGCCTGCTTCCATTTCTGTGTCTCCCTCTCTCTCTGTCCCTCCCCACTCACACTCTTGTCTGTCTCTCTCTCCCTGCTCTCAAGAATAAAAAAACATTAATTTTTTTAATAATAAAAATGGAAATCTTGTAACTCCTGGACTTAAAATCCTGCAGTGGTTTCCCACGCTTTCAGGACAAAGTCCAGAATCTCTACAAGTCCAGAATGATTGTATTTTTCTCCTTACTTCTCAGATATCATCCTTGCCTCTTTCACATGCAGTCCCTCATCCCTGCCTCAGGAACGGACATGACCTTCCCCCACCCCCTGCCTTCCCTACCTCACTCAGAAATGCCTCATTCTCAAGGAGTCCTTCCTGTACCTTTGTAACTAAAATGGAATTTTCTGTTATATGTTCACATAGTACCTTGTACTTTTCTCTCATAAAGCTTAGTGCAATTGTAAATATTTATCCTACAATTCTTTGTGTAACAGTTCTTTCTACTCTTAGCGAGAAAAGAGCCAGCTAGGTCCAATTCCATTGCCACGATCCCAGAAACAGTACAGAGACTAGCAAGTAATAGATGCCCAATAAATATTTACTGAATATGCAAATTCATCAAGTACACTCCCTGTTTTTCTTCTTCTATTAGTTACCTACACTGGCTTAGTGATCTCACGATTCTCATAATTTAAGCAACATCCTCAGGATGGCCTCTGTGACTTCTCTGACAGGTCAGGAGCACCTAAATCTAAGAGGAAAAAATAGGATTTGGGGGCTGTACAAATTGGTTGCAAAAGATATGGGTAATTTAATGATACATCTCTAATCCATTTTAATGAACACACATGCCCTCCAATTGACCTGCAGGCAAAAGATCCCTTTCAGCTCTTCTTTAGTGACCTGGAACTCAAGAACTTGGTACCAAGAGGAGACTGAAGAACACAACAAATGTATCATTATTCTTTATACTTTACACATAACTCTTAAACATCCTTTTTACCTTCTTAATATTTGATACAAATATTTTTCAAAAGAGCATAACAATAATATGTATGACAGAGATGCGCAAAGGACAATTTTTACACAGCTTCAAAAGCGTTCATTCATTGTCTCTATTCACCTGTTACAAATTGGCTCCTTTTCCTCCCGGGCTGCACAAAGAAAGCCCAAGCATACACCCAGTTAATCATAAAATCACCAACAATTCTTACGTTCAGGAAGTAGGTGGATGATATTGGCACCTTAATCATTTTCATGGACTTTTCAATAGTATGTTAAAGAGAAATATTACTGAGTGCATAATGACAGTTATTTAGGAAGTTACTGGAAAGAGAACTACTGAAAAGTTAATAAAAGTGATTAAAAACAGTGGAAAGATTACTCTTCAATACATTTAATACACCAGGCAGGTTTAACCTAACAATTGTGCTTTTACAGGCAGCTTTATCAGCCATTTTAATTTATCCTACTAAGAAGAAATGTGCATCATGAAACCCAATTAAGTCAGCAGTGATAAAGCGTGAGAGGATTTCTCCACAGTCCCTCTATCAAAATGATTTGTTAAACACGGAGGTCTAAAAGGCATCCTAACATGCTAGTGAAAGACACAGTCAATGTGGCCTCACCCTGTGCATTTTCAATGACAGTGAATGAAACCAGACATAGTGAGCATTAAACTTCGAAGATTTATTGCAAAACTAACCTATAAAATGCTAAGCTGAGCTCAAGGAAGAGCATGTAGTTAATATGCTATTTATCTACAATACACATAGATAGCTCTTATGATCTGCTCCACACACACCTATTGGGCTATCCCACTGCAATGAGGCACAAGACAAATTTGTCCACTTCTCAGATAGCCAAGCTATTAAAAATAAAATAACCGTCACAAACTGGAACCCTGCCCGTTTCAATCAATTTGGTCTGAAGTGAGGTTCAGCTATGCCCCACATATTAGCACAGGTCTCTTTTAGAGGCGAGTAGAGACTAGAACATCTCCTGCTTTGACTACACACTAGGCAGAAATAAACGATTGCATTTGAGCCATTACATATTTGGGGTATCACTTGTTACAATAGCCTGCCCTTACAAATGCATCTACTATGAGGAGGGCAATGTTCTCCAGGGGCAAAATCCCTTAAATAAGACACAGTCCTCGTTACAAGTCAGTATTTCTATTAAAAACACCATTTATTGATTTTCCTTGCTAAAAAGCAATACACGTTAATTATAAAAACTTTAGAAATCCAAATAAAATGAAGAAAATTCTAAACATCAATAATGCCAATGCCCAATCGTTCTACAGCCTTCTGTTATATAGCTTTCAGGCTTTTATTTCTCTTTAGACACACAAGATTAACAGATAAGATGGATGAGGTAAACAGATGATGGATAAAAGTACTCATACACATATTATAGAATAAGATACTTTTTTCGCTCGACAATATATCGGGAACAAATCTCTAAGTAATGATACTTTATTTAACCATTCTCCCACTAAAGGAAGGTAGCAAAGGTACAAAATGTAGACAGAGAGGCAGACCACTCTGTGAAAGGGAAATTATATATGCAAGTGCACAGAGCCCTCAAGCGACTCAGCAAACCAATGCCATCGGCGTAGCACAGGGTTCCAGGCAGAAGAAGGAACCAGATAAGAACGCTTGGACAAAAGGTGAAAGGCCCTTCTATGCCATTCTAAGGAGTCTGGATTTTATCCTGATGGCAAGTGAAGAGCCTCATACAATGGTGCAGTATGGTCTTTTCCGCATCAGAAAGATCACTCCAGCAACGCCAGAGAGAGTGAATTTAAGAAGGGGAGAATCCATGAGCCAAGTTAAGAGGTTGATGCAGCAAGAATGGGAATCACTACAGAAGCAATGACGTTGGGGTAGAAGGGACAAATGAGATGTTAAGGAGGCGGAATCAATGAGATCTGGTCACCAGACGGCTATGGAGCAAAAGGAGAGGCCTCCTGTTTGAAGTAACTGAGAAGACACTGATGCTCTCATTCGGTGAGGGGTTACATGAATTCAGAGGGGCACCTATTACTCTGACACAGAATGAGCTGTCAATCAAGAAAGCCACTGGTAGTGATAGTACTGATTATAACAGAAGTGGTAGCAGCTTCATTATTAGCATACAGATATACACACGGACTGGCAGGGGAGATGAGGAGACATCATTTAATGTGCTTCCTATAAAGTGCCTATAGGACATTCAGGTGGATTATCTGGTAAAGAGTTGGATATATGAACCTGGAGCCCGCCCGCCCCCCTCCCCCAAAAATTAGGGTTTGGCCTGGAGATAAGGATTTAGAAACCACAATTTACAAGCAGTGTGGAATCTACTAAAGTAGATGAATTCACCAGGGGTTCAGGGAGGCCAAAGTGAAGGAAAAATGAAACTGGACGTAGCCTGCCGGAGTCCTGCCCTGCCCCGGACGGGCCCTGTGGCACGGCCAAGGCCTCTGCCTGCAGTAATTGAAGAAGTCAAAGTGAATTATTCCTTGTTTGACAACTTGTTTCAGCATTGCTCGCTCTACTCATAAAAGGACTAGGATATATTATTTTCTTGCCCAAACCACAAAAATCATAAGCTGAGAAAGAAAGCCTCTCACCCCCACCCCACATTGACATGGGAATGCTGTCCCTACCATCACCAGGACGGCTGCCAGCTGTGGTAAACAAGCCCTCACCGCTCTGTGCCAGCCTCATGCGTTCCCACAACACAGATAATTATTAAAACCTAAAACCAGTGCCAGATTTGCATTTTTTAAATAAATAAAAACTCACAACGAAACACTTTGACCCTTCCCTTTTCATTTTATAGAAACAAATGGCTGAACTTTCTTCTCAAAGTTTACAGTTGTGGATTCATCTCTTAATCACCCTTTATAATTTCAAAGACAGGGCTGAAGACACAATGGTATTTGCTTCTTGAAGAGAGGAAGCTCATGAACACAAATAACTTCTATGATTTCAGAGAGCATGACACATGACAACAACACGAAAAGGCAACGGAGGTAGAAAGGCTTAGGGGAGGAAGGAGATACTTTTTCGCGAAGACTCCCTTTCATTAAGCTCTCCTACGGCCCTTTCAGATTGTCTAAACGTTTCACAATCGTTTTTCCAGGATTAGACTCCTTGGAACAATGCAAAACATGAGAGGAGAGGAAGAGAAAAGCTCCAGGGTCAGTAGCAGAAGTGGTATATTGGTTCATTTCTTTTCTTAATAATTTTTTTAACAGGTTTTTTTTTTCACTTTTTGAGAGACAGAGACAGAGTACAAGCAAGGGAGGGGCAGACAGCAAGGAAGACACACAATTTGAAGCAGGCTCCGGGCTCTGAGCTGTCAGCACAGAGCCCAATGCAGGGCTTGAACTCACCAACTGTGAGATCATGACCTGAGCCGAAGTCGGACACTTAACCAACCAAGCCACCCAGGCCCCTGTTGGGTCATTTCTGAACAAGCACTAGATGCACTTTGAATGAACCATGAAGAACATGGTTCTTCCTTCCCACTCTGCATACTAGGGAACTGAGACCCAAGGAGGGAACGTTACTTACACATAGCACACAGGTACTAAACTACAAAGCTGGAAGTGAAAAACAGTGCTCCTGACTCTGAGGCCAGGCACTTTTCAGTTGTGAATAAGCTGAGGACTTCTCTCCCCACCACCCCCATCCTCTAGTGTCTACTCACAAAGATACTGTGGTCTAACTGGTGAGGCAAGACTACACACAGAAAAATTGTTAACTACATCCATTTTTTTGTAACAACAACATAAGGGAAATTTGCGATGGCACCATGCATAAAGCTTGCAGTGGAAAGGTGCTCTGTGTCCAAAGACTACAGTGAGTGTTTCTGACAGGATCATTACTGGGACTGTCATAGAGGCAGTAGGATATGACCTGTCCCTTAAAGGAGACAGAATATCCACAGGCAGAAATGAGGGAAGACACAGGTCCAGGCAGAAGAAATGGCCTATGTAAAAACAGCAGTGGGAAAGTGTGTGGCCTGTTCATGGAGCAATTAGACTGGATAAAAACATTTATACAGTAAAACTGAAAAAGATTAGGCTTGGTCTGGAGTAAGGAAGACAGGAAATACCAGAATCTAAAGTTAACTATGGTGGATCCAATGAAAGTTTCTGAGCAAAGAGAGGTCCAATAAAAGGAGTACTTTAGAAATATTCACTGTCCAGAGAGCTTCGGTGGCTCAGTCAGTTAAGCATCTGACTTCAGCTCAGGTCATGATCTTGTGGTTCAGGTGTTTGAGCCCCACATCGAGCTATATGCTGACAGCTCACAGCCTGGAACCTGTTTTGGATTCTGTGTCTCCCTCTCTCTCTACCCCTCCCCTGCTCATGCTCTCTCCCTCTTTCTCTCATAAATAAATGTTAGAAAAAAATTTTAGAAATACTCATCCTCCAATGCAGTGTTTAACAGAAGGCAATCTGGAGCAGTGGACAGAACAGAGGCAAGGAAATGGTGGGGGGGGGGAGAGTATGTAAATTTAATGAATGATTAAAATCAAAGATTCTGATACTCATCCAAAGATGATAAGCCACCTTTCTAGACCATGTTGATAGCATATGAAGAAAAATACAATATTCTTACGGTGACCAAAGGCCAAGTCTACTTTTTTTTTAATTTTATTAATGTTTTTATTTATTTTTGAGAGAGGGAAAGAGAGAGACAGAGCAAGTAGGGAAGGGGCAGAGAGAGAGGGAGACACAGAATCCAAAGCAGGCTCCAGGCTCTGAGCTGTCAGCACAGAGCTGGACACGGGGCTTGAACTCACGAGCTGTGAGATCACGACCTGAGCTGAAGTCAGACACTTAACCGAGCCACGCAGGCACCCTTGGCCAAGTTTACTGTTTAATTCTTGTATTGGTTTTTACTAAGCCATTATCTGATGTAATTTAGTTATTGGGTGGCTGCAGATTCAGGAACCTAAATGCTGGGTAAATTAAGAGTTGAACAAATGAACACCTCTGTTTTCTGAGCACTTTCGTTTCTTATTAATGACAGTGTAATAATTAGAGGCACGAACACGGAACAGAAAACAATATAAAAACTGTTCCCCACCACTTCACACCCATTAGGTTGGCTGCTATCAAACCATTAAAAAAATAAAACATGTTAGAACATGGAGAAATCAGAAACCTGTGTGGGAAAGGGAAATGGTGTAGCTACTGTGGAAAACGGTACAGTAGTTCCTCAAAAAAAAAAAAAAAAAGAAAGAAAGAAAGAAACCTAGACTTACCATAATCCAGCAATTCCACTTCCGGCATACACCCAAAAGAAAGGAAAACCAGGTCTTGAGCAGATATTTGTACACTCATAGAGGCTTTATTCCCAATAGCCAAAAGGTAGAAGCAACTTGAATGTCCACTGACAAATGAATGGATAAACAAAATGTGGTCTATATGTGCAATGGAATATTCAGCCTTAAAAAGCAATGACACTCTGACCCATTAAAACACAGATGAACCTTACCAACGTTATGCCAAATAAAACAAGCCAGTCACAAAAATGCAAAAACTGTAGGATTCCACTCTTATGAGGTACCTAGAATAATCAAATTCACGGAGACAGAAATTGGAATGGTAGCTGGCAGGGGTTGGAGGAGAAGGGAATAGAAAGTTATTATTTAATGGGTATGGAGTTTTGGTTGGGGAAGATAACACGACAAGAGATAGATGGTGGTAATGGTTGCCCAACAATGTCAATACCTAATGCAATACCTGAACTTAAAAACGGTTAAGGTAGTAAATTCTATGTTACTACAATTTGGTGGGGGGGGGGGGGGGGGGGGGAGAAACGCTCACCAGAATTAGACTACAGGCCAAAATGCTAGCATTTTTCATAAAATTCCTGCTCCAGTGAAAGAAAAGTTGCTAGTGATCCTGAGAACAGGGGTGAGCAATCTCAGTGGACGGGAAAGAAGACAACGGAAGAAACTGCATCTCAGAGGTGTCCAGGCTGGCAAAGAAGAGCCTGTGAAATTTCAAAGCTGTGGCCCTTCTGTGCTGATGACATGACAAAGAGCACCCCCACTCAGCAGAACATCTCCATCGTGGCAGTCCCCAAAGAGCCTTGACTGCCAGGATCACCTCCCAAGGGCGAAGTCTAATGACAAATTCTATTGGAAGCAAACACAGCCATCCTTCTCCTCAGTAGATAGCTGCCATGAACTGTGCAGAGGTGCGGCCAGGATGCTCCCTGCAGCGGAGGAAAATGCTGCCACTGCATCTGCGGCTTCACTGATAACACATCATGGCCCATGGTGTCTCCAGGGCCAACAGAGACAGTGATGGAAAAGGATCTCATTATTCATCTAAGCCCAAATGGATATGTGCCCTCCCACCTGCAGTCTGTCCAAGAGCTGACGAGATGTCAAAAACAAGGGAGGTGGGGGAGGGGGGGCAGTGAAAAGTAAGTCATCTCTTTTTTATTGCTTCTTAGGGATATAAGCAGTGCCTTTCCATCTTCAGTTACAAGAACTGAACTTCTATTGCTCAGATGGTTAAACACCTGTTGGGGGAGATCAAGGAAGAACATACAATTTCTGAGTACTGAGATTTAGTACCCAAAATGAGTTGGAATGATGTGGGAGTGGGTTGGCTCAAAACACTAAGTATTCAAAAATCTCTTCCGTGCTTCTAAGTCTTTACAATGCAGGGCATTTTTACCCAGCTGGAGCTATAGGCCACACAGAATAAATATTATCAAGAAATAATTGAGAAGGAAAAGTTTACGAGATTAAACAGCCTTTTTCTGAAGCCCAAAAGTTGATGCAGAGGTGGGTCCTGGGTGGTGAGAGGAAGCAATGGTGTCCTGGTAGGATATAGCTCTAATTGCTACTTCCTCTGAATATGCAGCTCACCAAATAAGACACCTAAAGGAAAAGGAAAAAACAAAAAACAAAAAGCAAAGCAAAACAAAAACGCTTCTCTCAAAATTTAACCTTGAACAACGATTGCTACTACCCAACAAGCTGGGGTGCTTCCGTCATGTATTCATTTAATTATTTAACAGGTATTTAATCTACACAGAACCACCAAGCAGTATGTGTCTATCAAAGAGGGGAAAAAGATACAAACTCAACTGAGTGGCAGTTATGACCACATGGTTTTAGTCAGCCCCTCAATTTTTTAGCTTTCTTTGCCTCAATGGCAATTCCCAGGCTAGAGACAAACACTTGGGATGATAGTATTACTGCTGTGAGCTTTCCAAATTTAGCAAAGCATACAATGCCTCACGTCTCTTATCACGCCCCCTCCATGTCCTGAGCTCCCAGATGTGCCCACTACCAAGACTCGAGTGCCCTTGTCAAGAATGTCCCCTTGTGCTGGGCTCAGCTCACATATTTTGGCAGAGCAAAGAGAAAAGAAACAATTCCCTCCTCCAGGTTGTCTTGGCCCAGCATTACCTCCTAAATCTGGCTACCAGCTCCGGAATCATGCACCACTCTGAGCTGTTTTCTTCCAGCACAGTGGGGCAGATATCCAAAGCCAGAGCCTTGGGCTTTGGGAGAAAAACTTCTGAAATTGAGATACAAGGCAGATTACCATCTGTGCCCTCATGAGATAGACAATGAGCCTATCAGACTCGGAAGGACCATCTACATTCACAGTATTGTGATCTAAGATCTCCATTTTCTGACATATTTGGACCTGGACAGAGGAAGTCCGAGGTGTCAAGAGAAGGCTAATCATTGTAATGATGAACAGCAGTCCTATACTTCAGTTTCTCACAGACTAGGATCCACTCATAAGCCTCATTGTTTACCTAAAGCCTTCCTTTGCAGTTTCCTCACACAGCAAAGAGATGAAGGGAATATACCTATGGAGTCTGAGGTAAGACCTAGTAGGACGGTCTCCCATGTATCATCCAAGCTGTGGGTAAACTAAATTTCTATTTGTTTGTTTGGTTATTATGAAAAGCAAGATTAAAAATTTTACTAGGTCCTAATGGGGAGAACTCAGGTTAGGACATAGTTTGCAAGGAAACTGCTTTCGATAAGGAAAAATATCCTGGTTCTCTTAAAGACCAAAAAATAGTGTAAATTACCATCTATGTATCTCTCTGTAGGATTCCTTGATGGCAAATCTAAGGTGGGGGAATTTTTTTTCCCCTAAACATTGGATCTATGCCAAACAGAGATGAGTCAACCCATTTCAAGCCTTCGACTTCACCAAAATTTCTTTTATTTTATCTACTTTAACCTGTAAGGATCATTTGGGGACAGAGAGCCAGGAGGCAAGCCTTCAGAAAGAGGCTTTCTTCAAGCACACCATGGCACTGAACAATATGAAAACACAACCTCTCAACTAGCACTTACCTCAAATGAGTAAGAGACTGAAGTCTATATTCTGTAAATTCTCAAATAACTCAACTTCGGATTTAAAAGTACTACGGCAGAATGTATCACTCATCAGTTGTTCCGTGGTACAAAGTGACTGATATTTGGGGGAGTGGCTAGGTCATATGATCGCTCATAATGTTACTTTAATTTTAACTTAAGTTTTATGATAACCTAAGAGCACAGAGTAACACGTGCATGCACACGTTCAGAGCATTCCTATATGGATGGGAAGCTGTCCACAAAGGTCATTTCTGTTATTTAAGAATATGAACATTCAAAATGAGTCCTCACTTTCTCATGAAAACTTTGACTAAGACACGTTACGCTATTGCTTTTGGCAACAAACTACATGAGTCAAAGGAACCCTAATTTTTTACCTTCTGTTTTCATTATATACTTTTCATTCTTTACTTTCAATGAATGTAATGGTTAATGAACCCTACCACCATTTTTCATCATATACTTTTTGTTTTCATTATCATTCATTTATGTAAGGCTAATCAAAATATTCACTAAGACCTATCTGTACAGATATCCTTTTCAAAACATTTAAGCATATCAAAGACAACCAAACCAAAAACCTAAGTATTACTAAGTACTAAGGGCAGATGAGAGTTGAAAGGTCTTTGGACATCTGGCTAATTCATAAATTGTCACTGAAATTTAAAAATACATATTAAAAGAAGTTATGTTTATAATTAAGAAAAAGATAACAAGAAGAAAACAGGCCCTGAAGCAAAGAAGATTCCCGGAACAATGAATAGATTACATCTGACAAGGGCACTAACCTGCCCAATCACGTCTTTTGCTCTCATTTGCTAGAAATACACAGGCCAGTGGAAGGACAGTGCAGTGTGCAGCCCCCTCAGTGCTGTGTAAGCTTCCCAGTCTTACCTAATACATCAAGACCTATGGTACAACTTTCCCTAGACCCCAAGGACTTACAGATCTCCTACAATGAAGGGGAACTACCCCCTAGTGCTTGTAAAATGTCCTACTTCAGATGTTTACATTCTCCTTTTAAGACATTTTTATTCCAAGGAACTGTTTTTCCAAATGACCA
Organism: Prionailurus bengalensis; assembly: GCF_016509475.1. Lineage (NCBI taxonomy): Eukaryota > Metazoa > Chordata > Mammalia > Carnivora > Felidae > Prionailurus > Prionailurus bengalensis. The sequence continues at coordinate 29,407,165 of NC_057344.1, read as the reverse complement.
ATCTTGGGCTCATTTTTTTTTATCATAAATATAAATATATATACAGTTTGTCTACTCAACAGAAAAGTGGTTTAGGTATAGATTTTTAACAGTAAGATTTATATAGCTGACAGAGAGCAGTCAAAAACACTCGGGAAATTAAATTTACATGTATATTTATGAAATACAAGCAGTCAAGCTGTATCTGTTCCTACTGTTACTTACTTAATATAGCTTTTATTAAGAATTATCTTCTTCAGTGGTGGCTGGAGAATCCCTGCAGCGTTTGTCATTTTCGTAACACCATAAGGTCAGCTCACTTTATTAAATAGTTATTGAGGATATTAGAAAAAGCAAATGCCATTTATCATAAATATTTGATAAACCTACTTATGTTATCAATATATTCCAGTATTACAGCATAGACCGAATATCTACATTGGATTATAAGATGATGATGCACAAATCTTGCATGCCCCAATAACATTCATAGATGTTATTCAACATCAGTATTTTGGACATCATTTTCTGCCTAGAATCACTGCAATGCCTTGAAAACTAAAATCGTAGTGCGTCACAAGATTATTTGTCTGAATAACAGAAATTTAAATGAACAGCAAATTATTTTGCATTCCAATTAATATAAAACCTAATAATATTTCTTAGCTTGTTCGGTGAGCAAGAGAAAAAGCAAAGACTGGGAAGTGTTTAAGCAACTACAAGAAGTGTATGCAATTTATACAAACTTCAAATGCAAAGCAAACAAGCTATGAGATTCCGTGTTGTCTTCTAAAATACACTAAGCAGTTGTTTCAAAAGACCCATCTTTCAAGAAAAGAACTTGTTATACAGACACTGCTCAGGAGTTTATCTCAGATGGGTTAAAAAAAAAAAAAGAAGAAGAAAAAAGAAAAAAAAATTCAGGGGAGACTTCTATCAGCTCAACCCTAAAGCTAATCTGTTGCATGTGTGGTTTCTACACTAGTAAGCAACTTGTAGGAAACAACACTGCAGCTGAGCACATGAGAGCTGGAAACTGTTCCCCGGGATATGATATCACAAAATGACTTTGCTATATTCCCTCTCCAGCCTGGCATCAGGGCTCAGGCAGCAACACAACCGTCACACCCCCAGGGCAGCTTCATGTGGTTAGATAAGAACCCCCTGCTCCATCACTCTCCCTGAAATCTTCTCACCAGAAGCACACAGAACCAGCTCAACCAGGACAAATCAGCCCCTCTTCTCTCTGTATGTCTTTTTTTTTTTTTTTTCCAGTTGGTGTTCCTTTGCCTGGTAAGTTCTGAATGGCACTGTTAACAGAAACCACCCAACGGGGTGAACTCCCAAGTTTTCACACACTCACACACTTTTAAACCCAATATTCCAGTATGGATTTCCCCAGTTTACATTCTCTAAAATAAAATAGCTCATACTATTTACTTTTATCTCACAATAGTACAATAACTACCACGTTGATAAAAACGCAAGAGAAACTTTTAGCATAATTCCCGTCAGGCTTTAGCTAAACCTGTTAGTTAAGGTTTCATGCAACAGCCACAACCTCGAAGTACCTGACACTAAAATCACCACACACAATAATTACACAAACCTGGAGCTGTAACTTCATGATTTCTTAATCTACTCAATTATACACAGGGAGATTTCCAGTTCATTTTAAAAACCTGCTTTGCTTCGCATGACACAATTTCCTATGTAATTCCTTTGACAAACAAAAGAGGAAAACTACCTTCCTGAAGGTCTTCCCCCTTAGAAGCACAAAAACAGAACGGTATTTCTCCAGACAACATGAATATTCCATTTCTAAACATCCTCGGGATGCTTGGAAGAACTTTATCCCTGAAGTCTGACGTTTATTTCTAGTCAAAACACAAAACACCATTGCTAATCCAGTAACACACCCCCAATCCTAGGCATCACTGCCAACTACGATCCCTTTTATATCAATTTCCACCATGTATAGTAAATGATTCACAACTCGTGATTTGGGGTAAATGCAAAATCCTTTCTGAATTACATAGAATAAAGCACGTGAAAATTGGACAATGGTGTGGCTTAAAAGGTTTTGTTTCAGATTCTAGAGCAGAGTAACATACACTGCAGTACAATGGTGTTGAGCTTTTGTGTTCCCTAATAAGACAGCTCCCAGCAGAGCGTTTCCCATGTTTTACAGTGACATCTATCAGCCAGACCCGGGGAATCCCAACGTCACTCAGCTTTCTTCAGCACCACTGTCTGAGAACAGCTTCTGTCCACAGAGTGGTGCAATCTTAGCAGGTCTGGCGTACAAAGTGCATTGTTAAAATAGGGAAATGGTGGATGAGCAAGGCTCTTTCCTGTTATTAAAACCAAATTGTTAGGTATTAATTAACTGCAAGATATAAGCACCACAAATGCCAACCAGAAATTTAAGTAATTGGCTATCATCAGATACAAATTTAAGAGAACTGACTTAGTTTGCATCTCAGGCAGACTGAGCCTGGCATGGTGCTGACTTTTGTAAAAATTCAATTAACCCAACCATCTATTAGGCAGATACATAAAGACACAGGGAAAAAGCTACTGTGCATGTTAGAATCTGCGATGTGTAATCATGTTAATTTATGGTTTGAGAAGATACCCTGCTACGCTTTAGTGATTGTATGGTAATCAGAAAATTATACAGATATTTCCAACCTAGAAATTATTTTGTGAATGGCATAAACGCAACACTACCTCAGAAATGTAATCAGATTATCGGCTAATTTCTCAGACCTGATCATATGAAGGAGACCGGAAAACAATACTTTCCAACGGGAAAATGGGGGAAAAAGGTCTGGGAAATCGATTGCTAAACTTAGCTTCCCAAATTCTTCTTCAGGGCCTACACGTGAAGCTCCTTAACTACGCTCATCTGTTCTGATTCACTGAGGTGCCAAAACACACTGCAAACCAAAATATTGTAAAAACGAAAATTCTTGAGAGGACGTCACCAAAAATACCCCCCCCCACACACACACACACAACTTTATATTTCTCACAAACACCTATTCCCGAGGTACAGACTGCACCTATCTGTTGGACATGGAGTTGGCCAAAAACTCTGCCCCATTTCTAGAGACATGTCGGCGCTGTGTCCTTTCCTTGCGAGGGCTCCCACAGACACAAACCCCTGACCATCTGCACACTCAAGACTCCAAATGAAGGAAAGGCGTGAAAATCCTGTCGGACTCACCCTTCCTCCTTCAAAGGAAAAGCCCCCACACGGCGGCCCATACCTCACCAGCACCTCCTAACCAAGTTCAACGACGCACTCGCAAGAAAGCAGCCGGCCCATTTCCACGCTACTCGGGAACGAAACCCCAAGGGATTGAAAAAAGTTTCAGACGGCCCCCACCGAGGACCAAACTTGGACTCTCACCAATGGCAAAGCCTAGAATCCAGGTAACTGGAGAAGGCGCTGCCTGTGGAATCCAACCCGCGAAACCTTCTCTGAGAATCACTTAGGAGTCCGCAATCCCGAAACTCAACTCCCGAGCCCGCGCGTGCTGGGCAGCCGTCGGGCCCGCGACCTCCCCGCCCGGCCGGAGCGCGCCCCGAGGGGCGAGGAACTTACCGCACCGCTTGCACAGCACCCGGCTGACCTCCTTCTTGAGGTTCCGGCCCGTCTCGAGAGGGGGGAAAGAGGCTCGGAAGGCGGCCGGCGCGCGGCTGCTGCTGTTGGCATCGGGCTCCATGAAGAAGATGTACCTGCTGTCCTCCTTGAGCCTCCCGCAGGAGGGGAAAGCGGGGTGGCCCCAGGCCCCCAGGCGCACGGTGAGCAACGAGTCCTTCTTCAAGCCCCCGGCTTTCACCGCCCACACCTGGTGCACCTTCACCAGATAGGGCGCCTCCTCGTCTCCGGGCTCGCCCGCGCCGGGCGCCGGGGCGCTGGGCCAGGAGGGCACGGTCCCGTTGGCGGTGGGCAGCGGGTCCGGGGCGGGCGGCCCCAGCGCTCCCGGGCCGGCGGCTGGCGGCTCGCGCTCGCCTCCCCACGCCCCTGCCTCGCCCGCCGCCGCCTTCCTGTCGAGTGCCCCCTGCTGCCGCCGCGGCGGGTGCACCTTTCCCTCGATCACCACCGCGGCGCGCTGAGCCAGCTCCTGCACCGAGCCCACGCTGGGCGGGGACGAGTAGCACACCGAGGCCCCCGCGGGAGCCGCCTCGTCGCCGGCGGCCGCCCCCGGCCCCAGGGCCGCGGTCCACAGCAGCAGCAGCGGCAGCAGCGGCGGCGGCGAGCGGGCGGCAGAGCCGGGGCGCGGGGCCCGGGGGCCGGCACTCCCGGAGCGGCGCGGGGAGCGTCGCCATCTCATGGTGTGAGGTGCGTGCGGGCTCCTGGCTGTCGGTTCGGACTCTGCCTCGCTCTCTCGCGCTGCCTCCCTTTTCCTCTCCTCCTGCCCCCCCCCACACCACTCCTCCTCCCCCCTACCCTCCTCCTTTTATTTATTTATTGGGGGGGGGGGGGTGTAGGAGAGTTGTTTATGGGAGGAGGAGGAAGAGGAGGAGGGAGGGAGAGGTGGGTGGAACCACAGAAAGGCGAAGAGGTATAAGGGCAAAAAAAAAAAAAAAAGCAAAATAGAAAAGGAAAGAAAAAAAAGCCGCTGCCACCGCCTCGGTTGCTGGGAGTGACAGGTCCTCCCGGCGCCGCCGCCGCGCCCGAGCCCTGCTGTCGGGGCTGCTGTCACAGGAGGAGGACGTGGAGGTGGAGGAGCTGCTCAGCGGGTAACAGTCCTTTGTGTGAAGTGATGCTGCGGCGGCTGCTGAGGCTGCGAGCGAGCGGCTGGGCGAGAGCGCGAGGCAGAGAGCCCTGGAGGCGGAGTTGCGTGCCTGGAAATCGCTGGGTGGCCGCGGCGGCGGCGGCGGCAGCGCCCTGCGCCTCGCCAGCCTGTTTACCTGTGGTGCGAACTCGGCCCGCACTTCCCTTCCCCATGCTGATTCCGGAGCCCGGCCCGCGAGTTTGTCCTCCGCGGTCTCGCCTGCCCTGTGCGCCTCCTCCCTCGCGGGCGCCCCGATTGCTGCAATGAGAGGCCGGGCGGCAAAGAGGCTGCAGTCCGAGTGGGCTGCGGAGATTTACTGGGGAGCGAGAGGTGACGCTTCAGTAATCGGGGACCTGTTAGCCGGCGCAGGACGCCCGACCGCGGTGGGAAGGGGGGGGGGGAGCATGGCGGGCGGGCAAGGAAGAGGGGGACACGGGAGATGCGGGTCCTCATGTCAGAAAAGTTTTGGGTGAACTATATACTTAAGAGTCAAAAGGGAGCAACATGTTCACCGGAGACCAGCAGCAATTAAAGCAACTTTATATCACGCTCGCTGTCCTGCCACCGAGCACACCCACAGTGAGCATTTCAGGTATGAGGCCTCTGTCCCTGGATCCTTGAGTGACACTTGAGTCTTGATTACCCTTGCCTTTTCGTCGGGCGAAATCCTTGGTTCCCCATGATCTTATGACCTGTGTGATCCTGCTGATAGGAGCCAGGTTTGAATAAAATAGTTGCTCAATAAGGCCATTTTGTATAAAGTTTATGGCTCCTCGTCAACTAGTCCGTTTTGTTACATGATTAAAATGAAATGAAAGATGCTTCTGTGAGTGCTGAAACAGAAATTTCAAACATCTGTAGGTTACATATTCCATCTGAATACCACCCTCCCCAACTTGACCCTACTCCCACCCCCTCCCCCACTCTTCCCCCTACCCTGTCCCTCCAAACTTGATCTATTTTTAAAACAAGAATCCATCCCCCGGGGCTGTTCTTTTCAAACACCCACCACTTTACAGAAAGAGAACACATTTTCAGCATTTAAAAGAAAATATTTCCTCTTCTGCCTTTTTAAGGTGAAAAATATAGTCAATGACCTGGTAAAGCTGAGTTGAAGTTGTTATTCAATGGCCAATAAATCCACATGGTGAGAATCTAAGATTTTAAAAGAACTCTTCGTAATATCCTTTACTGTAGGATTCTACAAATTGCTTCTAGCAGCTTATCAAATGTGTGCCGCTTAAGTTATAGATATTTTGTATAAAAATGATAGATTATAGGTCACAAATAACTCCCCCCCCCCTTGGCATGATATAGTTGGCTAGAAAAGTTTGTCACTCCCTCAAAGTCCAGCTTAGAAGGACTTAGAAGGACTCCCTCAAAGTCCAGCTTAGAGCGTTCCGATGCTCATTGTGTGTTTCAACTATGGGGATTCCTATCATGCCCTGATGGTGTGCTTCAAGAGAAGATCCCCATGTAGCAACATAATAGTGCAGGTCTGGCCTCCAGTACATGTTCTCTTTAGCGCTGGTATTCCCACCGATTTATTGAAAGAAAGTGATCAGACATCCAGTCCCCTACCTGGCATCTTCACTTTGCTTTGACCTGACCTCACACACTGCTGGCTCTCGGTGGCGTTTTGGGAGTTGGAACTTGAGCCTAGCACGCTTTCTCTCATCCTCTCCACCTTCCACACCTTGTACCAGTTATCTACTGGGGTATGACCAACGACTCCAAAATCTGTTGGCCTAAAACAATATATGTATATTTAGCTCAGGACTCTGCAGATTGCTACTTTGGAATCAGGCAGGGGGATCCTTCTGTTCTCAGCTGGGCTCCCTGAAGGCTTGGCTGAGGGCTGATTAGTCTCAGATGGCCTCAGTTGAGACAGCTCATCTCTTGAAGAATGTGGTCTCTTTCCTTCAACAGGCTTAGCCTGGGTTTGTTCGTGGCAGCTGGACATGTTCCAAGAGAGTGGCCATTAGCATACAAGCAAGGCCTCTTGAGGAGTCCGCTCAGAACTGACCTCTGGTCACTGCCACCCTAAAAGCCAGTTCAAATCCCAGGAGTGGAGGGGTAAATTCTCTTAACGTGAGGGGCTGAAAACTTCCATCGCCAAGAGGCAGAGAGAGACTGAAAGGAAAAGAATCGTCATTTTTGCAAACAATCCTCCATAGACAATAAGCTTCCTTTAAGGCCCACCTGTCCTCTGAAGCCTTTCTTAAATACTACATACTCAGGGTGACTGCTCCCCCTGCATTCATTCTCAGTCTGTCCCAGGCCTCCTCATTTGATCACCTTCCTTTATTGAGCCCACATGTTTCAGTTTTACTCCCATGTCACCAACTAGATTGCAAGCTTGTTAAAAAACAGCCATGTTTTCCCTATTCCCCTATTTTAACCCGGTTTTGGGCACGTATTAAGTAAGCACTCGATAAATGTCAGCTGATTAATCACGGACTGGTGGTAATGTGATTACCACACATTACCCCATACTACCCCAGCGCTGTCACAGGGAGTTGGAACTCCAGGCAATAAAAACAACAATAAAAATTTAAAGCACTGACTTACAGTCATTAAATTGAACAGATCCCCCCTCTTAGTACTTTACAAAGCATTTTATGTGTGATTAAAAATAAGCTGCTTATGTTTGGAGTTTTGTTTTAAATGCCTTTTTTAAATGCATTTTTTAAAAAGCCTTTACCTTACTCCCACATTTTCTTCTACTCCTCTCTCAGCTAAGTGGTGTTAAGGGGTAACTCTTGTGGATATTTTTTTGTGTAACAGTAGGCCTTCTTGGAACAGTTCAGTGATAATAATTATTTGCTTATGTATTTCATTTCAATTTTGGTATCCAAGTCCTCATTTTTGAGGGCACCCATACATTGAAGGGACATTACCCTTTTTTTGTCCTTATTTTAAAATGAAAGGAAAAAGGCATTTCTACTATGATTAACATAAGCTTGAAAAAAAAGTACGAATAGGGGCACCTGGGTGGCTCAGTGGGTTAATCATCCCACTTCAGTTTAGGTCATGAGCTCATGGTTCATGAGTTTGAGCCCCACATCGGCCTCTGTGCTGACAACTCAGCCTGGATCCTGCTTCAGATTCTCTGTCTCCCTCTCTCTCTGCCCTTCCCCTGATCATGCTCTGGTCTCTCTCAGAAGTAAACATTTTAAAAAAAATTTTTTTAAAGAAAAAAGGTGTGAGTAATTGTTCAGTGTATTTAAGTGCTTCTCAGAAAAGGGACAATTTAATTTGTCCACACCAACGCTTAAAAAAAAAAGGGGGGGGGGGCGCCTGGGTAGCGCAGTCGGTTAAGCGTCCGACTTCAGCCAGGTCACGATCTCGCGGTCCGGGAGTTCGAGCCCCGCGTCAGGCTCTGGGCTGATGGCTCAGAGCCTGGAGCCTGTTTCCGATTCTGTGTCTCCCTCTCTCTGTGCCCCTCCCCCATTCATGCTCTGTCTCTCTCTGTCCCAAAAATAAATAAAAACGTTGAAAAAAAAATTAAAAAAAAAAAAAAAGGAAAAAAACTCATTCTCAGCAACATCCTAAAACCAGGGTTCTTAAATGTTAGTGTGCATCCAAATCACTTGTGTATGAAAATATGCAGACTTCTGGGCCCCATCCCAGAGTTTCTGATGCAGTAGTTCTGGGGTGAAGCCCAAGATTCTGCATTTCTAACAAGTTTCCAGGTGATACTGATATTGCTGGTGGGGAGACCACATTTTGTGAACTACAGCTCAAAACTTTAAATTTATAAACTTCAGTAGACACAGCATAATAATGCTGTAAACATACTCAGGCATTGTATTCAAATATTCAGTGTCCCCTCCACCATGAATTTTTCTCATCTCAACTTTGAGATGAGAAAATGTGAGTTACCTCCTTGGTTATTAGAGACTGATGCCTTTTGGCAGATCTACTCTGACTAGTTAAGGAGGCATAGATGAGCACATACTGACAGTAAAAGTGTGTGCTTCTTAAGGACTTGACTTGGAACCAAAAGACAACTAGGACTCAGAACAGTTGTCATCATGTTACCTAGGAATATTTTGTCTGCTCAACTAAAGAAAGAACATACAGGGGTACCTGAGTGGCTCAGTGGGTTAAGCATCTGACTTCAGCTCAGGGGATCGTGAGTTCAAGTTCAAGTTCCGCGTCAGGTTCTGTGCTGGCCACTCAGAATCTGGAGCCTGCTTCGGATTCTCTGTCTCCCTCTCTCTCTCTCCCCCACTTGCACTCTGTCTCTGTCAAAAATGAATAAACATTTAAAATTTTAAACAGAAAGAAATAACAGACAAAATTATGCAGGCAGATGTGAAATACTAGTTTTACTCATTTCGAAAATCCAAAAAGAAAGTCCACAGGGCAGTGGCAAACTGAAAAGGTTTTCTCACCCCCAGCACTTTCTACCTGATTAAATACTTCTAAATGGTGGTATTGAAGGGGCAGCAGGAAGTCCACAGAGGCACTGATATCTACTTTATCATCATTGACCAACAGCACACAGAGTGCACACCTCCACCATAAATCAAGAAACAACTATACTCTGGTGCTAACGTCCTGAATTTGCAGCCTCCCAAATAAGCTTCGCTTGCTTAGCAGCCTGTCTTGGAACAGAAACAGGGTCCAGAACAATGTAGACACAATTAACAATAAGCTTGAGAGAACAGCAAGTCAAAAGAAACGGTGAGTTATAGACCCCTGGAAGCCACCCATGAGAAGCAATGTGGCAAAATGTCTCTACTGAAGAGAGGCTAGAAAGTTAAGGAGGCTTCATTAAACACCAGCTGCAATATGAGTCTTCAAGAACTGGGCCTTTGAGTCACCGGCAGTAGGGTGCCCTAGTCACCTCTATACTCTCGCCCATCCACCGACCCATATATTTAATTACATAATTTTAAAACAGCAATACTACGTGGCATAAGCAGGAATATAGACATGAAAGGTGCCAGCTCTGAATAAAGTCCTCTAATTTGCATACTTTGGTCTGACATAAAATCCTGTAGATTTCACGTATTTCAGCCCAACTGAAGAGAATGAAACCAAGAGTGTTTTCTGATAGCTTTTTTTTTTTCGGGGGGGGGGGTGGATTTAAGACACCTTTGAACTTTACATCAGGTATGGCAATCCAGACATCCCATTTAGGTTCATGTCCATACCCCCACTGAAGCAACAGCTCTCAGGAGGCAACCAAGAGGTAAACACTCCTTGGACATTTGCATTGGGGAATATATGTAAAGTTTAGGGACATAACTGGCCTGGGGTCATACTCCACTTCTGTTTGTCAGCCCTGTAACCTTAGGACAATTCGTGACTCTTCTGAGCCTTTTTTCTTATTTATTAAATAAGCATAGTCTGCTTTATTTCACAGGACACTTGCAAGGATTAAAACAGCTTAGTGTATATGAACCTCCTTTAGAAGTTTCATTTATGCAAAATATGACGTGGGTAAATGACATCTTGCCCTCAAGAATCTTCCAACCTAGTAATGAAGGTGGCATATTTTGGAAATTGCCTTAAAGTTGGTTATATGTCTACTTAAATACCTTTATTGTCAGAAGCTCATGACTTCCCAGGGATGCGTATTCCATTATTAGGCATATATGACCGTTTAAAAGTGCTTTTCTGTAATAGGCTGTAAGATACTTATTTAAAACCCAGTCACCTAATGCAAACTGTGTGTACCTATGCTATTTCACTGCCCGTCTAGACCGAGCCAGCCATGATCGCTATCTGTGTCTGGCAACCCTGTCTGTTCCATCATCTCTCCCATGTGATCACATGAGTTCATGATTTGGGGGGAGAGGGGAGAGAGGTATTGCTTTTTGTGTTGGGGTGTGTGTGTGTGTGTGTGTGTGTGTGTGTGTTTTCTGAAGGACAAAGGAGGGCCTGGGGAAGAAACAGGGAGGAGGAGAATGAAAAGCAGGATAAGCAGGATGGAATGGGATGTGTTACCCAGCATGGCTCAAAGCAGGGGCTCCTCCTCAGAGGAACAGAATCACAAGTAGAAGCTGAAATGATCTTTGCAATGAAGAACCTTGTAGAGCTTAAAGGCATACACCATGCATGTCACTTTAAAACTCAGGTGAAAAAAGTGAAAAAGTAATGTGAGGGGGAAGACTGCTTTGCATTTCTGGGAAGAAGGAGCACTACACACGTGTCCTGAAGGAAACTAAGCAGAAGCAGACGGCAGGGGGAATGTACTTGCCAGAGAAGTGGGGGAATTGCACCTCTTAAGAAGGAAGACAGAACGGAATAGCAGATTTAGTTCCCACACGTGTGTAGCAGCCCCCTCCCACCCCCGTGGGAATTCCCAGCTATTACCATAGCACACTTTGGAAGAGCCTTGGAAGAGCCGGTGGGGGAATGTGGATATTAAGCTATAATCCTGTAATTATACCCATGGGAGCTAATGAGCTAGAAATACAGGGATCGATGTTAATATGACTTCCTTGGTACCCTCCTTGGGGACAATGAGATGATGAATATTAATGTTATTATTAACATTATGATTAACTAATATTATAACACTATACTATGTGGTAGAGAAGGATCATTATTATTTTGCAGATCATTGAAGCAAGTCGTTGAGATCAAATACAATTTTTATTTTATCACTTTTCCTTGAGCACAAGTTTCTTTCTTATGCCTTCTTAGTGATGAAGCACTATCAATAGATAACATAAAAACAAACCATCCAACAGAAATATGCTACTTAAAATCCTAAATATATTCTACATAAGTTACACATTTCCCTCAAAAATGGATTTGAAAACTTCGTGATATACTGATATTTAGGAGTAATGAATGTGCATTTTATTTATTTATAGCGACACTTTGTAGAGCCTATTATTGCTATTTACAAATATGCCAAAGTTGAAGAAAGAAGGGATTGAATGGTTAAATTTGTTTATAAAGCTTCATTGTTCTCTGTGATAAAAGTAAACAGAATTTTTGCTTTCTTTCTTATTATTCCAAAAGGCATCAGTGGATATTCTTAAAATTTCTACTCTTTTTTTTTTTAAGGATGAATCCAACCCATAAAGAAACTTTTGAAAAACTTTTAGGAAATTAAACAGTCATATTTGTAATAGAAAATTTTTCTAACCCTTTACTGTGACATATGCCCCAATCAAATCAAGGAAAGAAGGAAGTAAAAAGCAGATTATGAATCGTAAGACCCAAAGGTATAATCCTGGCACTCAGTTCTCAACAATTTGACAATTTCCTGATTATTTCACCATGGAAGGTCTCAACATCATCCTTCCCTTGCAAGGGATAGGATATAGATGGCACCTTCAGTCACATAGAGAGAAAATAAATAGGTATTTGCAACTCAGGTGGAATTAAACTATTTACTTTGTGGATCTCTTTCCATAATGAACACTTCCAATTTTGTCACTTCTGTTTTCCTTTGATTTTACAGACTTTTCTGCTTTAGGACAGTCCACACATGCTGATCGCAGGACACTGTGCATTCCTTAACATAAACATAACGCCATGAAAACCACAATTACTTTATGTCAACTTCCAGTCTGCAGTTTTGGTAAGAGTCTCAGTATGGAATAGAGTCTGTTACTGGGTTGAGGACACTGAAGTGTAGGAGCATGAAAAATATGTAATAAAAGAGATCAAAGCAAGAGAAGTTATTAACTTCATGACCTACTGGTAGGCTTTACATCACTTTTTACTATATCTACTTATGAAAGGATGGTATAAATAAATATTTTATTCTGCACTCCCTAACCTGGGGTGCCATGTTAGAAGGTCATAAACTTTCCCTTTTAGATTATGCTTTGAACCAGAGAGAAACACATCAAAATGTCAGAACAGGAGAGAATCCTGGATGTCTAGTCCAAAGTTCTTAATTTTAGAAGTGATAAAGAGTTTCGGAAAAAGTTTTCCTTTCCCAGGATCATAAAATTGATTGTTTTCAGAAGTAGGGTTTTTTTGTTTTTGTTTTTTTTTAAGAGACAGAGGCACAGAGAAAGACAATGACAGAGGAATGTTTTTAAATGTTTATTTTTTGAGAGAGAGAGAGAGAAGGGGGGGGGCAGAGAGAGAGTAGAGGAGGAGCACACAGAGAGAGGCAGAGGATCAGAAGCAGGCTCTGCATAGATAACAGGATTAAACTTCTGAACCCGTGAGACCACAACCTGAGCCACAGACAGACACTTATGAGACTGAGCCACCCAGGTGCCCCCAGAAGTAGGTTTAGAACTGGGGGTCCTGCTCTTCCAATTCTCTGCTTTGCCCATGAGCCTCATACTTTTACTAAAACCTCTGTCAAAAAAGCCTCCCTAAAAAGCTGGTAGCATAGACTCTTCCTTCCAAAAACCATTTCTGTAAGCGATAGCATGCAAAATCTTAGCACCTTAGAAGCACTAAGCTCTCAGCACCTAGAATGTGAAGTTCACCATCACAAAGACTTCCTCTTACAGAAGTAAGAGGTCAGCCACTAAGCCAGCATTAAACAGCCTTCCCTGCCACTTCTTCTGAAAACAGTATTCCAAAAAATAAGAAATAGCTGTCTATTTGTTGTCCCTGTTTATTGAGTGTGTCATTTTTCCATAGTTAAGAAACAGGCCCAAGTGGGGACATAAAAGAGTTAAAGGCTTTTTCATCATCTTTTCCTAGAACGCCTTAATGATGGTTCAAAACCACATGAGTTTCTCGGGGTAAAATCCAAAACTTGCCCTCAAACACGTAGGGCAGAGAGAGACCACAGAAAAAGGCAGACCACCCCACATTGGTAAGTGGCAATTTTAATAAGCAAGGGAACTTACATGGGAAGATTTCCACACCCGCCTGCCCTAATCTTGAGAGTTTATATAGAGTCCTTAACTGGGTTCAGTCATATATACAGCCAAGGTAGTCTCAATAACACATTACTCTCTCAAGCCTGGATCCCTAAGGTAGGTCCTAGTGTGGAAACAGTGGCCTGAATGTACATTCCAAGGACAGAGGAGAGGGTGGGGAGCCTCCCATTGCACAGGTCCAGCTCTCTGGTCAACCAGCAGCCATGTCTTCACAATGATCTCTGCCAACCATCAGAATACAAATCCACAATGAGACACACAAAAGATATGAGATGTAAATATAGATATGAAGTCTAAATGAAATAATTCCTGATCCAAAATAACAATACAGAAATCCATTAAGTTACATATTTTATTGTGGAGTATATGTTCTCTGAGTGATAAGACCAAAGAAGACATTATAATGGATATTACTAATCTTTGAAATGAGACTAATGAGCCTTTTCATGCCAAGCAAGTATATCTACCACTCACAACTAGGTCTCCAGTGGCCCTGGAACATGTGAATTTGAAGCCCTCTCCAATGTTTATAGGCCACATTAATTCTTCTCCCTGTAATTCTATTTTTAAATTTAGTCATATTCTCACTAGAATCTATAATAAAGGAAATACCCTGTATTTTGAATGACAGTGGTTTTAAACAAACCCTACAGGCAAATTTCCTAGGTTCAACCTCTACTAGCTACATAACCTTAGACAATTAACCTCTTTGTGCCCAGTTTCATTACCTAGAAAATATAGACAATAACAATAGCTACCTTTCAACTACTAAACTAATTCAATTAATGTGCAGAAAGCAGTTAGAAAAGCGCCTAGCACACAGCAGATGGTATATAAATTACTAAGATTTTGTTCTTACTTTTGAGCACAGTGACAACTATCTTAGAGTTACTTTTGTATGTATGCAGGACAAATACAATGTATGAATAAATGATGTACAAATTAAGTTCATATAATTACTTTTTTTTTTAAGCACAAATTTTATAGTAGTGGTAGTAAGTAATTCCCAATAGACTGAAACCCAAACATTGGTTCTTCAAGGAAGGATCCCTCCAGCTCCTTCTTAACTTCAGACTCTGGGCACAACATCCCCAAAGAGCATTAACAGTCAGCAAAATAACCTTAACGCACAACCTGTCCCAGCAGATTCAGTTGATTGAACAGTCTGAACTTGGTGAGGATGACTTTACTTTTGTCCAGTTACTGCTTGTAAGCACTCTCTGCTGAATCTCCATCTCTTGGTCCTTATTTCGGGCAGACCTCCTAATCTCCAGATTCTTTCAGGTATATGAAAAAGCCCCATCTTGTTAATGATGACTCCTATGCAGAGATTAAAGTGCTTTGGTCTAATCTGACCCCAACCTCATATCCAATTTAAAGCCTCTCCTCAACTACTTTAACTCAGGGCTACATTGGGGGGTGGGGGAGGGAGATGAGCCTGTTCCCTCCCCATCATTCCCCTCCTTCTTCTTGCTTTTCCAGGGTCTAAGTTAAAGAAGATGAGATTAAAGGAAAAGTATATTTTTTCTCTGCTTAATTACTTTGCATTTTAGTTCTCCCTGGATTAATACTCACTGGCCATCAGTGACATTTTGGGAGCAGACATTCAAATACGAGCACTTTTGTGAGTTTCAGGGGAAGCTTCTTTAGTTTTGTAGGCAGTCCATGCTGCTAAATTCCCAGACAAAAGTAATCCAGCTTTTTGGCATATCTCTTGAAATTCTCTCTATCCCTAATGGAATATTTCCTCCCATCCCAGCCTATTACTACAGTGTTCTGTTACCTCAGTAAGGTACCTGTGGGACAAGGTGCTTTTAAGATAGCTTCTAGCTTTCAGAACATCCTCTTAAGCCATGGGACACTCAAACATCTTTTCCATGGCAAATGAGGGAAAGGCAGGCTACTCCCTGGCGCCTGCTCATTTTGTTCTGTTATTATGAGTACTCCATGTGTCGTCCTGCCTTCAAAATTCCCCAGGTAGGAAGTGGGCTGCAGTCTCCATTTTCATGTATACCTCAGATGTTAGGGAACACCTATCTACTCTCTCCAGAGCTCTCTCTCCCTTCTACTGCTCTGGTGGTCCCAGGGAAGGCATAAAGGCTTGTAGATTTCAGCCAGCCTCTAGCTGAAAAAGATGCCAATTCCCTCTGATTCCAGGTACCCTCAATATCTCCTTGTAGTTTCCTTGAAGCCCTCCCAGTTGGTTTGAAAGAAGTCTCACTCCTATACCTGAAGTGAGTGGGGAAATGCCACGGTCCTCCACACAAAGCTAACAGCTCACTCTCTCTACATATTTGCTGATTCTCTCGGTGGGCTGGGGATGAGTCATGAGGTAATGAAGTAAAGGAGTGAAGTTCCTGGGACGAGCCTGGCCACAGTTGAGGAAGTTCACAAAGTATCTCACTGCTTATATTATCTTTGTGCCAGGCATGAAATTGGGGCAACATCACAAAATCAGCAAGGTTAGTATCTGAAATGTTCTATAAAGGAAAGGAGGGCAATTCTTTACAGAGGTCAGTAATACAATACGAAAGATGAGCCAAAAACTCATTCTGGTAAATAGGATTGAAAATGTCTCTGAACCCCTTTTATCTGTAGCAAAATTCTGCCTGCCAAGAATAAATATTTGGGAAGATACTGAAGCATTAAATAACTTTATCTTGATATTAAAGTTACCGATACAATGCATATTTAATTAATTAGAACTGAGTTTGATACACTGTCCTTTATTATTATGAGCATTCAATTATATGCACTATTACTTATGGAATTTTAGAAAATGGTCAGCTCTTTAGTTATTTTTCTCTTAAGTTAAACTAATATACAATTCTTAGGTTTCTTCCTCTGCCCCAAGGCAAAAAGTCTTAATTATTAAGAATTTTAATTTAGAAAGGTCACAGCATAGGAGAATATGGCCAATGGTATTGTAATAGTGAGGAGTGGTGAAAAATGGTAGCTATACTTGCGGTGAACACAGCTCAAGTTGACACCTAGACTTATCAAACCACTATGTTATACACCTGAAACTAATGTAATATTGTGTGTCAACTACACTTCAATAAAATATTAATGAAATAAGAAACATTTTTAAAAATGAATTTTAATTTAGAAATTATTTTTTTTGATATTTTTATTTATGTTTTGAGAGAGAGAGAGAGAGAGAGAGAGAGAGAGAGAGAGACAGGGTATGAGCAGGGAAGGGGCAGAGAGAGAAGGAGACACAGAATCTGAAGCAGGCTCCAGCTCTGAGCTGTCAGCACAGAGCCCGATGCGGGACTCGAACTCATGGAACACAAGAGCATGACCTAAGCCGAAGTTGGACACTCAACCGACTGAGCCACCCAGGTGCCCCAGAAATTATTTCTTTTCAGAGAGTGCATGCCAGCAGGCAAGAGGGACAGAGGTAGAGAAAGAAAATCTTAAGCAGGCAACATGTTCAGCATGGAGCCCAACGTGGGACTTGATCCTCACAACCCTGGGATCATGACTTCAGCTGAAATAAGAAGTCAGACACTCAACTGATTGAGCCACCCAGCACCGCTAAAGATAATATTTTTACCATTTAAATTTTCTTATTTTCTAATTACTCATGAAATTTCAAAACATTCATTGATAAAAATTTTTGTCAGGTTGACCAGATAGCAAAATGATGTATAGGCATTTTCTGATTTATTTAAGTTCACTGTAGCTCAGCATTTATATAAGCTCAAACTATTGTTAAGCCAAATGTCACACCAAGTGACCAAAGATCTCTCCTTCCTTGTGATTTCCTTTTGGAGATTCCATTTTACAGGTCTCTTCAAACTATTGCTGCCTGGAAATGCTGCTAACTATATCTTTATTCTGTTTTCACCTAGGAACTAGATCAAATAAGATTCAGAATGGGGTCTAGATAGCATCGTTTTTCTACCAGAAGACATTAAAAGTACATTTCTATTGCTATAATCTATTCTTTTCAATAGTGATGCTCTTCTGCCCTTAAAGAACATCTCTGTCCCTGATCCCACCTCCTCATCACCCCTTTTTAATTTCTACTAAAAAATTTGATCACAAGGATTCCTGATAGCCCAGTATGAAACATATTTGAATGTTCCCATGGAAAAACTGTTTCAGTTCAGTGTTGTGGCAACCAGAGACATTAGAGGGGTGGCCTTGTGGATCCAACCATCTGTAATTGTTTCTATAGGAAACAATAAAGATATAGTTAGGAGCATTTCTCCCACATACATGCACAAATCCCAGTAGTGTTAAATCAAACTTGTGATTTTTTTTTTTGCAGGCTTTTCAATTATATCCTCCGTTTTAAGAAGTAATCTTGAATTGTTTTATTGACGAATTCCTCCCCTCTAAGTTTCTAGAATCTCTTTCTGAAATTCCTTAACTTTAGACTAGTGTTCTGATGTTCTTATTTTTCCCTCTTATTTTCCATTTCTGTTTTTTGGATTCGTTTGGTTTTGGTTTTGCAATACTTATAGAAAGAAATCCCTTATTATAGTATTCATGGTAGTATGTATAATAATATTTCTGTAATATCCTTTTTAGGGCTGTCTAACATTCCATTATACCATAATTTATGTAACCATTCTTCTGTTTATGGGTATTTAGGTTGTTTACCCTTTTTGTGGTACTGGGAACAAATATACAATGAATAGCCTTATAGCTAACTCTTTGTGTATATTCTCAATTATTTTCTAAGTATAAGTTCCCAGAAGAGGAATTACTAGACCAGAGAATTACACATATTTATCAGGTCCATTACTGTGTGTGTGAGAAAGCAAACTACATTTGACAACATCCAAGACCCAATGTGATCTCTATCTGGACCTCCTTAACTCCTTAAAACCTTTCCAACATTTCCTGCTCTCACACCTTATTCTGGCCTCACTATGTTCCATTCTGTTTTCCATCTTAGAGTATTTGCACATTCTATTTCCTCTATGTGAACTGCCTCCCCTTCTCCTCTGTCTGGTATATGCCTATTCATCTTTCAATCTCAGCTCAAGTGCCTTCCCTTTGAAAGCTTCCCTGATTCCACCAATTGGAGTCAATCATTCCCTTTTTGTGCCACTGCCGTCTCATAATTCTATTATGGACCATATAACACTATATTGCATTATCTGTCTCATTTACAAAATTATATGAGCTACTCAAACTCAAGGATAATGTTTTATTTCACTATTAAATATTCTTCTGATCCACAGAGGAATTGACTTCTTATATTAAGCTAAATGCTCTATATACTCTCATTAAATCCTTACAATCCGATGAGAAATGCATTATAATTTCCATTTTGCAGAGGAGGAAGCCTAACCTTAGAGAGTTTAAAGTACTTCTGCAGGACAAACCGTTCAGCAGCAGCAGAGCTGAGATTCAACCCCAGGCCTACCTGTTTCCAAAGATAGTGTCCTTTCTTCTTTGCCCTTAAATAAATCAGTGTGTACATCCTCCATGCATGCTCCTCCCCACACCTTCTGTATTTGTTTCCTAGGGCTGCTGTGACAAATTAGAATACATTTGGTGTATGGAAAAAAAAGAAAGAAATTAGTTCTTACACCATTCTGGATGCCAAAAGTCTGAAATCAAAGTGTCTACAGGACAGCACTCCCTCCCTGGGTTCTAAGGACAATCGGCTCCCCGCTTCTTCAAGTTTCTGGTGCCTGGCTATGGCTGCATCATTCAAATCTCTGCCTCTATTTCACATGGCCTTCTCTTCTCCATCTGTATGTCCCCTGTGTATCTCGTATAAGGATACTTGTCAGATTTAGAACCCATTCAGATAATCCAGGATGATCTAATTTAGAGATTATTAATTACATATGCAAAGACCCTTTTTATGAATAAGGTCACATTCACTGGTTCTAGGACATGGACATATTTTGGTGGGACAACCATTCAATCTACTATAACTCCATCCTCTGTTATGCCGTTGAAATGAGACAGAATTATTTGGAAGAAAGACCTTGGCTTGGAAACAGATGGATGTGGATTCTAATTCTAGTTCTGCCTCCTACTGCCTTGTGACCTTTGATCAGTAATTGAAAGCCATGAACCTTTCCCTCACCTTTAAAATGGAAATATTATTTGTTTTCGTAGACGGGTTCGAAGATTAAATGAAGTAAATCACGTAACACATAGTGAATAGAAATAACTGCTCATTCTCTCTCCACCTTTATATATAACCCCCCCTCAGAGGCCAAATCACGAATTGATACTAGACTTTATTAAAAATCACTGAAAACAAAAGTTCAGTTTTTAAACATGAATATTGTTTGAACTCTGCACTCCCTATTCTTAGTTCCTGTTTTCAATTTCCTTGGATCTGGTTCTCATCATAATATAGGTAAAAGTCACAAAGCTACATAGTCAAATATAAATTCCAAAGTATTTTTGCATTTTTCTCAAATCTAACAAATATTTAAGAGACATGTATTATGTACCAGTTTATAAGCCTCAAAAATGTGTTCATTTGTAGATATACCTCATTTTTTAAAATTGCAAATAGCATTATCTAACTTGGTCATCAACTTTATTCACCATAATTAATACTGGACTTCTCTTGGTTCTTTCCAAAACCCGGAACCTATCTTCAAAGAAGGAATATTTTCTACTCCTTCATATATTCAAAAGAATGTGATAAACAGCAGAGTTGGGTGGAAAGAACAACAAAAAGTGAATTGGAAGAATTTGTTTCACATGCAACATGTTATTACCAACTACAGGACCTAAGGAAAATCATCAAGTCCCTGAACCCACATTTTTTTCCTACAAAATAATGATGCAAGTATCTGCCTTGTTGACTTTTAGAGCTGCTAACACATGCTCCATATAACAAAATATACAGACCCTAGACAGGGCTACAAATAAAAAGGTAAGAAGAAAGACACCCTGATCCTTCTGAGTGAATCAAGGAAATATTGTCTTCAGGGGTGCCTGGGTATCTCAGTCAGTTGAGTGTCTGACTTTCAGCTCAGGTCATTATCTCAGGGCTTGGTTCATGAGTTTAAGCCCCACATCGGGCTGGCTACTGTCCACATAGAGCCCTCTTTGGATCCTCTGACCAACCCCCACCCTGCTCCTCCCCTGCTCATGTTTTCTCTCTCAAAAATAAACATTAAAAAAAACCCTTAAAAATAATAATAAGATTGTCTTTAAAATCATTTAAACATTGTTTAAAAGGTTATATGTTATTGGGCCCCTCACACTCCCAGTAATGATGGCCACCCTAAAATCATGGGAAAATACAGAACACAATCTTAAGACTCTTTCTTAACTTTATGATTAGTCATGGGAGTAGGCAACACAGCACACCTGCCCACCCAAAAGTTAGTAAGAGCTAAACCTTCCAACCCACTGCACCACATTCAAAATTCCCTTCCAGTTCATCAATCCACATCCCCTATGTGACACCTAAAAAATTCTCGTTATAGTTTGTAATGGACTATCTGGAGGATAAGTCTTAAGATGTTGCTGTCCTTCCAGACCTCAGTGTTATCTGGTGGTCCCAGATAACAGACCTCAGTGTTATCTGGTGGGCCCCAGAAGTAGGCAGTGATGGCCCAGCAGCACATGAAACCCTCCTCCTCTGGATCAGACTGCAGGCTTGTTTCCTGCTTGTGATTAGAGTATCCTCTGCATCATGCTGCAGATTATTACAAAATCTCTCATAGTAGTTAAAGGAAAGATAAGTAATTCTAACTATAATCTTTCCATTAGTACAAAAGCAAACTACAAAGCATGTTAAGAAATACAGGATAAAAAATGTTACAGTGGGAGAAATACAAATAACACACTACCCTATAGTACTGGAAAGAGACAGGAATGCAGGTCAAACAATGAAGTGGCTTTGAGATATGCCCTGCTAACTTCAAAGGCATGTACTCTGTTTTAAGGTCTCTTCACTCCCATGAAAACATAAAGCATAGTCCTATCACAAGCAAGACTCCCTGGGCACACAGCTAACTACACTTCCCAGCTTTCCTTGCAGTCAAGTATAGTCCTGTAACTGAGTTTCTAGCCAATAGAAAATGAGTAGAAGTTCTGTGCATCACTTCCAGGCCTAGCCACAGGGATCCTTCCAGCCCTCTGGAAGGAAGATGACCCCTGCACGCCTTGTGCTAAGGAAAGTGCAGTCTCCATTGGTCTCACTGTTCCCCAATGAATGAGGGCTAACTGACACATGTTTACCAATCCAATGCCATTATGGGAACAAGAAAGAAACTTCTACTAGGCTTTTCTAAATAACAAACTCCAGTAGCCATTCCTTGAAATGAAAATTTAAAAGGTAGAGCATGTATTTTGAAAATATTTTAAGTCACGGTTTGAAGTTCTTGGGAGGAAATAGTGGCAGTTATGAGTATGAGCTTTGCAATCAGATGGGCCTGAATCTGAAGCCATGTTTACCACCAGCTGGATTCAAGACGTTAATCAAGTTTCTCTAAGCCTCGGGATTTTTAAAATATATACAATATTGGAATGTTAATAGGATCTGTATTATAGTATTGCTATTTATCTCAATGCCTGGCACATAATAAGTGCTCAAGGAAAGTTAGCTGTCATTATTGAGTATATACCCTTCCAGGTAAAAATTTTAAGTTAAACTGCAATAGTCATTAGTGCTATTGTGAAGTCATTCTCATTTTCCTTCCAAAGGGTGCGATTGTACTTCCATTCACATCCCTTAGACTTATATGTACATATGTGATTTATTTTGACCAATGAACTGTATGTAGAAATGGCATGTATCATTTCCAGGTGGAAGTTTTAAGAGCCAGCATGCATGTAAAATGCTATCTCTTTTTTCTGCCACACCAGTGGCAGTGATCCAGCCAGTGGCTACTCTGTCAGCTTGGGTCATAGAATGAGGAAAACACCAGCCAACTCATGATGTACAACTAGCATGGCCAAGAGAGCCTTGTTTTAAGCAGCTAGAGAAATGGGGTTTTATTTCTTACTATTCCCTCCTGGTCTTTATGGGAACAAATATTCATATGGGTAAGTTTTTAAAATAGTTTCATTATTTTATAGCAACCTCTAATAATAATAGCTGACAATTACAGAGTACTCGCAATATTCCAAGAACTGCTATGTACTTTATATGTGTTAACTCATCCATTTTCACAATAACTCAATGTGATACCTGCAGTATTCTTATCCCCACTTAGTAGGGACAGAAAAGTAAGTAACTTGCCCAAGGTCCGTAGCTGGCATATACTAGAAGCTGGGTTTAAAACAGCCCAGCTGACTATTATGGCTGTATTATTCACCTTACATCCATTGCTGCCTGAAGTAGATGATGTGGTGTGCCTCCCAGGTTGAGGCCTCAGGACCTAGACTCATTTTATCAGTTGTCAGAAGCAATGACTGTCAATTCAATGTCAATTCAATGGGCCAGCTTGGAACACAGTCCCTCCCTAGGAAGAGCCAGTCAGGTGATGAGAGCTGCAGCCACCCACACCCCCAAGTGAGTCTTCCCTGAAGGACCGACGGGAACTATTGCATTTTCCTGGTAGTTCAATTTCTCCCTTTGCCTTTTCCTCACCCCCACTATACCCCAAAACACTCCCCAATAACCTTCTTCATCGAAATCAGTCTCAATGTGTTTCCCAGGGAACAGTACCTCCTTCTATATTCCTACTTGTGTACTGAAATATACCCTCATCGCACATTAACTCAGTGTACAACTGGCCAAATGACGGTAGGCCACGTGAATTTGGGGAAAGTAGAAATCATTCGGCTGTCAGGAGAGGACTGGAATGATGAAACCTCTCACAAGTTAATGGAGATATAGAATCTTCTACTTTCTCAGTTGAATTCAGTACACTTCATTTCTCATAAATGTCACCTGTAGTTATTTAGATCCAGAAAAGAAAAGCCAAAAAAAGAACCACATAGTTTGTATATAACAAATGATACTTGGTCCTTATTATGACATTTATTCATCCTTGTAAGTAGAAATGGAATATTGTCTCAAGGTTACATAACTCATGAGCTGGTACTCCTCAACTCTGTCATGAAGACAGATGTCTCAAGGGACAAGAAGCCATGCATCTTTATTGTACCAAATATTACACATCTCTGTGTTTCAGTTATACATAAGAATACTATTGAAAACTGATGTCTGAAATTGATTTTGATGTCTATAATGAGTAGAATCGAAAATTTAAATCATAACCCATCATCTCTCTCCTGCACATCTTAACTTACTTTATGTCTAATTCCAAAAAAATTTAAAGTGACTCAAGCACTACTTCGGGTGTATTTCTTTTACCACAATTGAATTTTTGTCACAGTTTAAGCTCTATTCCAATATCTGTGGCCTGCATTTCCTCCAAGGAGAAATACATGTTGTAAAACTTCAAATAAGCAGTTCATAGAAGTAGTAATAAAACAGGCTAAATGATAAAACCAAAAAGTCTAAATGGATGTATGTAATTTAAGGTAAATATTGTCTACTTGACCTCAGTAAATGTGTATCTTATGCACGGTACATTCTGCTTAAGTATCTTTACTGCATATGGACACAGGTTAATGCCTGATGTTATATACAATTCGAGCAAAATTAAATTATTATATTTTCTTCATTATGGATTGTCTTAGTCTGTTCAGGCTACTGTGCATACCATTGACTGGGTGGCTTAAATAATAGAAATTTATTGGGGTGCCTGGATGGCTCAGTCGGTTAAGCATCTGACTTCAGCCCAGGTCATGATCTTGCAGTCTGTGAGTTCAAATCCCACATGGGGCTCTGTGCTAACAGCTCAGAGCCTGGACCCTGCTTTTGACTCTGTGTCTCCCTCTCTCTCTGCCCCTCCCCTTCTCTCTATCTCAAAGGTAAATATTTAAAAATTTTTTAAAAATAATAGAACTTTATTTCTCACAGTTCTGAAGCTAGAAGTCTGAGATCAGCATCCCAATTGGTTGGGTTCTGGTGAGAGCTATTTTCCTAGTTTTGTGATGTCAATCTTTTCCTTGGATCCCTAAGTGGCAGAGAGAGAGACTCTTTTGTGTCTCTCCTAAAAGAGCTCAAACCCCATGATGACAGTTCCACCCTCATGACTGAATTACCTCCCAAAGACCCCACCTCAGAATACCATCATATTGGTATTAAGGCATCAACGCATGAACTTAGGGGAGGGATACACAAATATTGAGTCCTTAGAAGGTATTTATTCTTATTCTTCACTTCACCAAAGAAGCTTCAATTCAACAATGAAAACTTTAAATTGAGTAGCTTATATTGTCCATAGAGTTTTAAAAGAGTTTAAATCAGGGTGAAGCTTGCATTTACAAAACAGGCAACAAAGCCCTTTGTTACCACCATTTCAAAATGTAAATAAGAATTATATTCCTTACTGCTTGCTTTAATTTTGTTGAATGTACATTAAATTATGTTAATGCTTCAGTGGGGACATATTTTTGCATTCATATTACTATCCACTGAACAGTTGCTTTATTTTCACAGAATTACAGGTAGAAATAGAAAATATGCACCCTGTAAATTAGAGAAGTGCTTGAAAGTAACCCTTTGGAGTAAGCAAGGAAAGAATAGCCAGAAAGAGAGGAAATACTAAATTATAGGATATTTTCAGAGAAATACAATGTTTAAAAAAATTGCAAGCGCCTGAGACAATGCAAAGTAATCAAAGAACCACCATAATAGGGATTCTTATGAGATTTGGTTTCATGCCTAGGAAAGAATTATCTAAAATTAGCATATCAATTATTTTCAGGTAAATGGTTGCTTTTTCGCCAGCTTAAGGGTGTACAAAAATAATTTGTTTACTGAAACAATTTATAAGTATCCCCCTCAGAAATCTTATTTTCTGTTTTAACTCGAGACACATTCAAGCAAAGTTTGCTACTTACTTCCAGGTTCTATGCCTTTCATTTCGCTAAGCCACAGTTCTGTACATTTGTGGTATTGACTGCTAGACTTCCCACTGCATGGTCGCTAACTTAAAGACAGTTTGTTCAGTTAATGCTTCTTCTATCAAAATAAATGTTGTCATTAACATCCTTAAGCATCAATATAAAAATATCTAATTTAAAACAAGATTTTAAAAGACTATTTACCTAACTATAATATTTTCCCTACTATATTTTATATCTTATGAATAATTACTTCATCTAATCCTGGGATTTCCCAGAAGAGAGTAGTTCACATTCAGTGTGGACTCCTAAAAGAGAACATCCCAAAACTTGTTCTTGACTCTCAAGCAGGCACATTCACCAACAACAAATCCTGGGATGGAACAAGTGAAAGTGAGAATAATAAGCATGTCTATAGAAAATATTTTTGGTTAAGAGGATATATTAAATAGAAAAGTGATTTATTTTACAAAAAAGAGTTACAAAATAGTTTCTTCTCAAAATAGTTATTAAAGGTATTAAATTTTATTACGTTTTTGAGGTGCCTGGGTGGCTCAGTCAGTTGAGTGTCTGACTTCAGCTCAGGTCATGATCTTGTGGTTTGAGAGTTTGAACCCCACATCAGGCTCTATGCTGACAGCTCAGAGCCTGGAGCCTGCTTCAGATTCTGTGTCTCCCTCTCTCTCTGTCCCTCCCCCACTCATACTCTGTCTCTCTGCCTCTCTCTCTCTCTCTCTCTCTCTCTCTCTCTCTCTCTCTCAGACATAAACATTAAATTTTTTTAAATTTCATTACATTTTTTAAATGATTACAAATTCTCAATAAGAAAGGTAAATCTTGAAAATTGTACTGTAGTACACAGTATCAATATAACATGGCAATAATCAGGTATATATCTTATTTCCTATAAATAAGTTACCCTACATAATTATTCAAGAGAATAGTATGGCATATTGGTTCAGAACATAGACTCTGAAGCCAGATTGCTGAGTTCAAATCTTGACTTCACTTTCTAGCTGTGTGGCCATGAGCCATTCACCTAAATCCCTATGCCTCAGATTCCTCATCTAATAAATGGAGATGATCATACTTATAACTACCTCATAGAATTGGTACAAAGTTTAATGTATTCATACTTACAAAGCAATAGAACAGTAGTGCTATTACTCAAAAACCATTAACTACCAAGTTTTGCCAGTTAATTTTTCCATGCTGAAGTTGACTTATAAATTCTCCAGATTGTGTGTCCTAGTTTAGACATTCATAAAATCTATTATGTGTACATGTAATGTTTTTAAAGCCTTCGACCATTGAAAAAATGTGTATATAATATCTGGACATCAAAAGAAAAAAAAAGAGGTGATTTTTTTTGAAAGCTTGATATTGTAAAGAATTGTGACCTACTTACTTTTGGTCTTTGAATAACCCAACCTTTCATACCTGAAGTTTAGAACATAAGAAATGACACACAGTGAGTTGTACCCTTGGCTTCTTCTGCTCATCATTCCTTCTTTGACACCGGTACCTAGAAGAAGGTTCCAGGGAAACTAAGTCTACCCCCCATATAACCAAACTAAAGCATTCAAAATATATACCAACGACCCTGTATTCCTTCTCTTGGACACATCAAGCATCTATCATTTGTTAATTTATGCCAATCCTTCTTAAATCATGTTCCATTTTTAATCTATGCCATTCTGTGAGGATGGAAGGCTAAATGGATGTATACTTCATTTTTACATTTATCCTGAAAACTATACTCATAATCTTCACTAAGTACCTTTTTGTTCTAGAATTCCACAAGTAAGGAAATTAACTTTAAAGTGATAAGAAGAGTCATATACATAACACATGAGTTGAAAGACATTCTGGATATTTTTGAACTTGATTGCTAGAAAATTTTATTAATCTGATAAAGCCTATAGGAATGTTTGTTTCTGAAAATCTAGTTATACTTACCATGCTCCTTATTCAGATGAATGAACTCTCTATTTGGCCAACAAAAATGCCAAGATATTTGCAGTGTATAGAAGCAATTGATCTTTCCTGAGCATAGTTTCTTATTTACTTTAAATTCTCTATCTGCACACCAGTATATACTTACTAGCTTTCTGTTTCTGCACTTGAGAGATGCTATATAAGTATATAAACTAGCTTATTTTTATTTCCTTAAAGTATAGGATAATTACAACCATATATCTAAATTTTAAAACATTAGTTTTAACATAGGTTCAAATATTCCTATAAGTAAATAATGTTGGGTGATAATTAAGTGTTTAATACCTATAGTGGCACTTTATACCAGTAATTGACTACAGTACTATATATCCCTCGAATTTAAGGTTTTTTTAAATGTTTACTTATTTTTGAGAGAGGGAGAGACAGAGCATGAGTAGAGGAGGGGCAGAGAGAGAAGGAGACACAGAATCTGAAGCAGGCTCCAGGCTCTGAGCTGTCAGCACAGAGCCTAACGCAGGACTCGAACCCACGAACCATGAGATCATGACCTGAGCTGAAGTTGGAAGCTTAACCAACTGAGCCACCCATGCACCCCTATATCCCTCATATTTAAAGGTATGGGTATTTTTTTTATTTGTAACATTCCTTATTCAATAAAACAAAATAAGCAGCCCATCTTCTACCTTTTGTTCTTTAAACGTATAAATCAAGAAAATAGAGCTTTAATAAATGATTTATAAAAAATGTTGTTAGGCCCTAATTTTTTTTTCAAAATCTTATCCTGAAGATAGTGTGATGAAGATTAACTTAAATTTATTATATGACTTAGCACGCATACCCCTCAAGAATTTACAAGAGAGAAATGAAAATACATGTCCAAAGGTTTGATGTGACTATTCATGGCAGCATTATTTTTATGAAACAAAAAGTGGAAACCATCCAACTGTTGATAAACTGGTGAACGGTGGTGATACATTCATACAATGGCACATTATTCAGCATTAAAAAGCAGTCAAGTCACAAAACATGCTACAACCATGGATAAACCTCAAAAATATTATGCTAAGTAAAATAAGCCATACACACAAGACTACATATTCATATGCTTCCATATTCACAGGACTCCATTTACATGAAATGCCCATAAAAGAGAAATCTATGAGATAGAAATAGATTAGTGATCCACTGTCTGGGGTAGGGGTGAGGAGGAGGAATGACTGCCAAATGCACATACGGGGTCTTTATTGGGCACCGGAAATATTCTTAAACTGAATTGTGGTGTTAGTTGCTCAAGCCTATATACATTTACTGAAAAATCATTGAATTTATACACTTGAAAGGAGTAAGTTTATGGTATGTGGATTGTATCTCTATAAAGATATTTTTAAAAAAAGATAACATATAACACCTGGCCTGGCTGACTCTGTTCCCATCAACTTGTGCACAGATAGGTCTCAAAACTGCCTACAAGGGCAGGACAGTGCTTTCGGTCACATGCTTGATTGAGTAGGAAGAAATGTACCTGGGTTTCAAGTCCATAATGTGCCAGTTCTGTTCTATTCCCTAATATTGGGATAAGAATAGTTATAGCAGTCCAAGCTTAGAAGATAACTCTACCAATTCTCACCTCTGAATTTATCAAACTCCAAACACCTACATGCAAGTCTCTCCATTTAGTATAAATAACCCAATTAGTCTGACACAGGTGCAAACCACAGGTACATTCCCAAAGGGAACCTCTCCCTCCCTTCCTTTCTTCTTTACTTTCTGTGAATATCTATTGAACAGCTCTATATTCCAGACACATCCATGGATGCTGGGGATACCGACAAAATCATTTGCAATTTGCAATTGTAACTTCTATTTTAGCAAATCTTTGTATTAGTTATCTATTGCTGTGCAAAAATATTATCCCAGACATAGGACCATTAGAAACCACACATTTTTTTGATCAGGAGTGTGAGCAGAGCTTAGCTGGGTCTTCTGCAATGCTGCAAGCAAGGTGCTGGCCAGGGCTACACTCTCGTCTGACATTCAAGTTTAGAACTTGCTTCCTTGTCCCTGTGGTTGGGGGCAGCATCCAGTTCCTTGCAGGCTGCTGGACTGACCAGAGGCTGTACTCAGTCTCTTGCCATGTGACTCCCATCATGGGCAGCATACAGCACAGCAGCTTGCTTCTTCAAAGCCAGCAAAGGAGACAGAGTTTCTTCACAGGATGGAATTGCAGTCTTACATAACATAATCGCATCCATGCAATCATGTACATCCATCACTTTCATTATATCCCACTAAATAGAAGCAAGTCACAGTCCCCCCACCCCCACTTAAGGATAAATAACCTCATAAAGTCATAGATACTGGAAGGTGAGGATCATGGTGGGGCAACCTACAGTCTGTCTGCCACAGTCCACCCTCTGGTCCCCAATGATTTATGTTCTTTCCATGTGCAAAATATACTTATTCTATCACAAGTTCTACCAGAGTCCAAACCCATCTGCACAAAGTTCAGAATCTCATCATCTAAATCTGGTGCAGGTGATGATGAGGCTCTTCAGGCTCATCTGTCAATCCAAAAAACTAAAGAGACAAGTTATCTGCCTTCCCCCCACACATAACATACAATGGCTCAACAGTCATAAGAAATATACAGACGTTTCTATTCAAAACGGGGGAAATAGAAAGTATGAAAAGTCAGTGGTCCATAGCAATTCTGAAATCCAGCCAAATGATGAGAGTCCTTTGACTAGGTTTCAAAGCCTCTTTCACTTTTTACTTTCTCCACACCTTTCAGTCCAAGCTAGTGTTGTGCTATTGTTTTTGCTAACATAATTCTCTCAAACACTTTGTGGGTGTCTGTGAGTTTCACTGAAAGAAAGGACAATGCACTTATGCTTCTCAGAGGCCCAAGATTTGATTTTAAAAAATCCCATGAGGCACAACTTTAATCTCTTGAAAGACCCTTTGTGTCACTGAATATAATTCGAGAACTTCGCCAATTCTAACTAAGGTTCTTACAAAAGGCTGTACAGTCACATCCTCATCTTTTCCTCTAGACCTTGTATTTGTGACAGAGCTTTGGGACATTTCTCAAATGTAGCATCTCTTGGCTCTGGAGAAGCTTAACACTTCCCAAATCATCAAGCAATTTTAACAGTCCTTCCCTCAATTGATCTCACTCCTCTTGTATTTCCCATAAGCAGCAAGAATAAAGCAGGTGGCATATTCAACACTTTCCTTGAAAATCTACTTAGTTGAATTAAGTAAGTGCATCTTACACTTACAAGTTCTTTTTACCACTGAGAAAATTTTGCTCATGTTTTTGCTATTATATAAGAAGTCTTCCTCTTTCTCTAGTTTCTAATAACATATTCCTCACTTCCTTCTGAACTCTCAACCAGCAGCATCTTTAATATTTTTTTAAATTTTTATTTATTTTTGAGAGAGAGAGAGAGAGAGAGAGAGAGAGAGAGAGAGAGAGAGAGACTGACAACAAGCAGGGGAGGGGCAGAGAAAGAGGGAGACACAGAATCCCAAGCAGGCTCCAGGCTCCAAGATGTCAGCACAGAGCCTGACATGGGGCTCGAACTCAAAAACCGTGAGATCATGACCTGAGCCAAAGTCGGATGCTCAACTGACTGAGCCACCCAGGCACCCCAGCAGCATCTTTAAAGTACAAATTTCTATGAAATTTGCAAAACTTCAGGCAGTTTAGGCTTTCTAGACCGGACCCCTCAAAATTTTTCCAGCTTCTACCCACTGCTCAGCATTTTTAGGTATTTTTTAATGGCATCATCCCACTCCTAGTACTAAAATCTGTTTTAATTAACTACCTATTACCACAAACTTAATACCTTTTTAAAAAAGCATTAATTATCTCAGTTTCTGTGAGTCAGGAGTCTGAGCACAGCTTGGCTAAGTATTTGGCAAGGCTACAATCAAGGTGTCAGCCTGGTAGTCTCATCTGGAGTTTGCTGTAGAAGGATCCCCTTGTTTGCTCCTTACTGCTATTAGTGGTATTCAGTAGCTTGAGTGTTGCCATACTGAGGGTCTAAGTTTCTTGCCGTGTGGACTTCTTACAACATTGTGGCTTGATTCTTCAAACTTATAAAAACAGAGTATCTTCACAAGACAGGTATTACAATCTTATGTAATGCAAGAGCATACACATAATCACATATACCCCATCACGTTTGCCATAGTCTATTGGTGAGAAGCAAGTGACAGGTTATGCCTACATTCAAGGGGAGGAGATTTGGTATTCTTGGTAAACACTAAGAGTTGGGGATCTTATAATGACCCTGGAATCTGTCCTCCACATACTAGAACAAGGCTACCCCAGCAGAACCAATGAAACTTTAACCAGAATCTACTTTCCATTTCTTCTCAATCCTCTTTCTAGGAGGGTTAGCATGTTATTTAAAGTTTCTCGAATCAGTTTCCATGATTGTGAAATAACCCTTCTTCCCATTTTCACCTCAAAGATGTATCAAGGAAGGTAACAAGAACAGTAGAAAATGTAACAATATTGTGGATATTAAAAACTAGCAAAAAAATCACAGATTATAAGTCAGAGATTTGAGTCCAATGAAAATGAGAAGAAATTCACCAGGATGAAGCAGATATTAAAAAAAAGGGGGGGGGCGCCTAAGGATATGTGTATGCAAAAGTGCCCCACTGGTTTTCTTTCTTTTATAATCAATTTTTTTGAAAAGAAAATTCTTAAAATTGACAATAAGCATAAAGATATTTTATATAATTATCTTAGAAATACACTGGATTTTTAAAAAAATGATTAGTATTAGTAAAATTATAAATGATACAATAGATGCTATGATAATGAGGCCTATATACGTCTGCTTTCAGTATTTTATTATTCATGCCTTTCCATGCTGCCTGAGGAAAACTGTTTTAATTAAACAATTTCCTACAATTGAGATAATGCAGGTAACATCCAGCATGATTTCGGTCTACACACCATGGCATTAAATAGTAATGACTTTAGAGTGGTATTTTGCTGTTAACTATTAAACAAAATTGTTTCTTAGTGTCCTTTTCAATGTTAAAAATATTAAACACCATAATATAAATTTTGCTTGAGTTTGGTTTTAAAAATCATTTACCAATCATAAATAATAACTGTGTCCCATGCACTATTGTAATTGCTTTACATATATCAGCCTATTTAATCCTCACAACAACTAGATAAAGGGACATGCTATTTAATTGCCATTTTCCAGGTGCGATAACCACATATAGAGAGATTAAGGAACCTGCTCAATTTCACACAGCTGATAAGTGGTGAATTTGGATTCAAACCCAGGCATCTCATTTCAAAGTCCAGGCTCTTAACCATGTCACAGCTGTCTCTCTTAACAGGGGTTGTGTAAGGATTAATTAATATTTGACTTATGTTAGCAAGATGAAAAGTACTGTAAATAATCACAGAGTTTTGTATAATGTATTCAGTTTCAAATTAATGAGTGAACCAGGGCATAAGTGCAGCAATTTACTTAAATAAGTCAGAAAAACAATATAAAATATTATTTCCTTAAGTTACAGGTATTGAGAAAAGGTTGCT